>NW_010321200.1:0-761 GCF_000700745.2 Antrostomus carolinensis
GACATTTATCAAAATTAAATAAATTTGGGGTTTTTAAAAGTCATTTTTATCATCTAAAATGGACCTGACAAGAACATTTATCAAAATTCAATGAGTTTTGGGGTTTTTAAGTAATTTCTATGATCTAGAATGGATGTAAAAAGGACATTTATTAAAATTCAACGAGTTTTGGGGTTGTTTTAAGTTATTTTTACCATCTAAGATAAATCTGATGAGAACATTTCCCAAAATTCAATGAGTTTTTGGGGTTTTTAAATCATTTTCATCATCCAGGATGGATCTGATAAGGACTTTTACCAAAATTCAATGAGTTTTGGGGCTTTTTAAGCCATTTTTATCACCCAGAATGGAGCTAAAAAGGCGTTTTGCCCGAAGGGAGTGAGTTTTGGGGTGTTTTTGGCACTAACTCCCCCGGGAGGATATTCCACCCTGGCTGGACCCCGTTCTTCCCGAGGATGAGGATCCGCTGCACGGGGCCGCAGGGGCGGCAGATGGGAAGTAATTTCTATGATCTTGAATGGATGTAAAAAGGACATTTATTAAAATTCAACGAGTTTTGGGGTTGTTTTAAGTTATTTTTATCATCTAAGATGGATCTGATAAGGATATTTCCCAAAATTCAATGAGTTTTGGGGTTTTTTAAGTCATTTCTATCATCTAGGATGGATCTGATAAGGATATTTACCAAAATTCAATGAGTTTTGGGGTTTTTCAATCATTTTTATCACCCAGAATGGATCTAAAAAGGACTTTTGCCCAAA
>NW_010321201.1:0-29375 GCF_000700745.2 Antrostomus carolinensis
TAGGTTGAGATTAGAACAGTTTAATAATAGAGAAAAAACATAAAATAATGCTAATAGTAAAATAGTAGTGTAATGATAACAGTAACAAAATATGCAAATAAGTGACACCCAATGCCATTGCTCACCCCCCTCCTGACCGAGCCCGGCCCGTTCCCAGATAATGATCCCGGAGGAGCAACAATCCCGAACCAAAACCACAACCCTGGAAGAGCGAGAGCCCGAGAGGAAGCCAGAGAGAGCTAAAAGAGGAAGAGACCCTCACTAATACACTGGACATGACATGATATGATATGGAATACCCCATTGGCATATCCAAATGCCAATTTAGCTTATTAATTTAAATATTCTTCGCCCTCCTTAAATCTTGCACTTGTAGACTAACAGAATATGAACTCCACTTCCAGTGACAAAAATGCAAACACTGGTATGTTACCAGTGTTTCTCTCATAGCGAATCCCAGGCTGAAAGCAAAACGCAGCACAATTCTAGTTACTGAAAAAGAAACCCAGCTCTGTTTCAGCTAAAAACCAGGACACTCCTAGACTGTTTTCCCTCTGCTGTGTTATATTTCCAGCAGATGTCCAGTAAGTTGAAGTCCCCCATGAGAACAAGGGCTAGCGATTGTGAGACTTTTGCCAGCTGCTTGTAGAAGGCTTCATCTGCCTCTACATCCTGGTTGGGTGGTCTATAACAGACTCCCAACAGGATATCTGCCTTGTTGGCCTTCCCCTTCATTCTTATCTATAAAGCCCTCGACCTCATCATCAAAGACTTCAAGCTCAATACAATCAAAACACTCTCTAACATAGAGAGCCACCCCACCACCCCTCCTTCCTTGCCTGTTCCTCCTGAAAAGCTTATAGCCATCCATTGCAGCACTCCAGTCATGAGAGGGATAAAATATGGTAGCCACACCTTGACCAACTCATTGACCATTTTTAAAACTTTCAAGTTTTGGTGGGTTTGTCTGTTTTCAGATTTTCTGCAATTACTGCTGTAAGTCTCAGGTTTACATCAGCAGATACACAGGCATGGGCTAACACACTTTTACTGCTAAAAATGAAACAGTTGTTTTACATCAAAGCACAAAAGCAAAGCAGCAGAGCAGAATCTACAAGCAGTTTGTTATCTCTTTCAGTGCTTGCAACCACGTGCACTTAACCCTATAAAAAAGGTGGCCTGCTGTTGACAGATATTGCCTGAAGCAAAACAGTAAACTATCTAAAAGAACCTTTTATATCTATTTTACATATTTATTTCCAAACATTTCCTAACAGCTCCAGCTAATGCATTAAGTGCCCAGTCTTTACTGGCTGCTCAAATCAATCTTTCGCACTGATGCCAGCAGCATTACCATGGTTACATTATGAGAGTGGCTTAACCTGGCAGGTGGCTCAGCAAAATGCATAGTGCTGAAGCAATCCTAGCACACAATTTATACTTTTCCATCAAACAAATTAGTATATCACATGCTTTGTTGTCCAGATCATGGTAGATTGGGTTGGGTTTTTTTATTTATTTGTTGGAGTTTTTTTCTAGGTAAAAATGCTATTCTTGTAATTTTACCACTTATCTACTGCAAAATTGCTAAAAAAAAATCTACTCACATTTTAGTAGATCTACAAGATAAAAGTAGATCTACTTTTAAAAAAAAAGCCTTCCATAAATGACAAAAAGCCAATGTAAGGTTTATATTTATAACTGCATTTAAGGCAGTTATAAATAGATCATAGATTTAAATATATAAATAGATATATTGGTTTAAATTTGGAAAGATCCCATATCATTTGGTGGCTGGCCATCTTTTACTTGTTTGAGAGGATTCTTTGGAAGATACAAAGCTCTGCATTATTATTTTTTAGCTGATGTTTTCAAAGCTAAGATCCTGAAGCTTTGCAGATATATTCAGCTGTAAACAGTTGTAGTTGACAATATCACAATTACTCCACCATGGAATGAGAAGATTTGGCTGTCAGGTATCCAGACCGAGTCATTCACATACAAATAGTAAAATGTCCCATAGGACTTAAAGCAACGTGCCTTCCTGAGAGGACAAGGAATTGGAGGAATGTAGAAATAAAAGTGAAAACATAATGGGCAGATCAAACTTTGTCATTTCAGCAAGGTAAAGCTACGAGTTTTTTGGATGGAAGCTACCAGCCATTACAAATCACAAACTAATACAAAGCCTTAATAACTCAGCTGGTATTATTTTAGCTTTAATTCTAAAGATATTATAATTGTTATATGTGCTACATGCAAAAAACATTTTTTGTTCCCTCCTGTTTTGTGGGATACAATGCTAAAGAGCAAAGAGGGAATTTTGATTCTTAACAGTTTCACACAGCTTGATAAGATGCATTTTCTGATCTGAATATATGACAATGTAGTAGCTTAAATATAAATATTAAAGGTATAAAAACACCCTGGAGTGTGTAGAAGTTTTATAGTTGTTTTGTAGTTGCATACATACCATTGCACCATACATTTTCTGTTTCACCTTCGAAAACACTGATGTGTTGTGTTTCTGAGCTTGTGTGCATCTCTCTTTTCTCATGCTGATTCCACTGCTGCATCGATGAAGCTCCAGTCCTCTGGTCTTTAAACCATAACACTGAAGTTTGAGACCCTGAAACCTTTCTTAGATGTGACTCCAAGAACTTTTTGCAGTGGAGGAGAAAGCTGAAAAGCCTTCAATATTTCAATAGAGACATAAGTTTCAAGTGTAGTGTAAAGGCTTCAGATCTCTTAACCTTGTTCACCAATTAACATATCTGCAACAGCTGGGTTTTGATCCATATTTCCAGAGAACAGTAATGCTGCTGATACAGCATTTCCAGTTCAGTCACAGGAATACTGATGCAGTTTTCAGAAGATAGTTTTAAAAGTATCCAGTTGACAGGATGTTTCTTCAGGGAACCGTTGATCACATTCTCAAATTGCAACGGAACCAGAGATAGTCTTCATTTTAATTTCAATATCAGGAATCCAGTATCGTGCTGAGGAAGTTGTCAGCTCTGAATATTTAGAAACTCTTATCTATTCAATATACTTCTGTGCAGAGAAACAAGAACAGATGGATACTTCCTTAACACCTGCTGCTGTGGGAGTCTTTTGAAACACTTGCAAGTAAGAAATTATTACTGCTATAAAATGTCTCTCAGTTTTATTTGTTTAGAGGGTTTCTATAGAACACGCATACAATTTATTTAGGGTTTCTCAAGTTAGGTTGTGCTTTTGGAAAGCTGAGGAAGTATCACTTACTGAAGGAAGGCTTATTTCTGTGCCTCGTAAAAATGGTTTTAGAATGTTAAATTGAAGATTTACTGCAATGTGTTGTGGAAGGAGGCTGAGGGATGTGCATGGTGTGCTACTACGGAAGTGATGGAATAGCTACAGGGATGAAAAGCCCAGTCCTGCAAAGCAGGAGGAGTCCCAGTGAAGAAGAGAAGGCCTTCTGGAGGAAATCACAGAAAACTGAAGCCTAACACTTTTCTGACTAGGAGCATCTCAGAAAGATGAAGTGCAAATTTTAGCTCATAATTATCTTAATAGCTTTCCTTGGGTGAATTAAATGTTTCTCTGCTTCCAAATGTAGCCAAAAGGAGAGAGACAAATTATTTCCTAGGTTTGGAATGCTCTTCTGTGTTCTCTTCTAAAGTTGTGTGCTACAATTTTGTGTGGTTTTTGTTTGTTTTATAGAATTCATATGCAGTAGATAAAAGAAATAAAATGTAAATTCAAAGGATCTGAAAGTGAAATGTTATTAGGGATTTTAATCCACATAGATTATTTAATGAGTTGCATTTTTGTTATGCTTAGTGGTCAGAAATTGCCATTAAAAATCTATCTATTTGCAATAGGAGATACAATCCAAGTTACTTTAAATATCAAAAGAAGGCAGTCTAACTTATGTCCAAAAAAAAAACCCAACATATTTTCCTCCTGATATCTTTTGGCATGAGTGTTGCAAAAATGAAAATGAATGCAGGTGATTAGAAATATGTAAAATGTAGAGCATAGTAGTATCTGATATAGAAGTAAGGTATTTCTTCCAGTCCAGGCAGGCATTAACCCCAATGGCACATCACTCTGGTTCTACTTTATAGATCCACAAAGTTTAAAACTGCAATAACTATGCAGAGAATTTACTTTGAGCTTTTGCATAACGGAGGTCACAATACCTCACCCAGTAATTCCTGACCTATAATTTCTGACTGGGCTGGAGGACATCTCTTAGAAAGACAATTATAATTTAATTGTCTTTCTTCACATAGTGATAAATTCCTTAATTCCCAAGGTAAATTGTTTTGATTGTAAATTGCCATCATGCTAAAATGATGTACATTATATTAGCTTGAATTGATATATTTATCTTCTAGCTACAGAACTTTTTTATGTTTTCTTATTGATCCCTCAGTTCTCTGATCCAAGTCTCATCCCAGTGTACATACCGGCATACTATGGTCAGGTAACCACTGACTTTCCTGTTGCCTAAACTTAAATTAAACTCATTAACTTATCTTCTGGCTTTAAGGTATGATTTCCAAACTTTACCAAATCAAAAAAGATTCAGAAGAAAGCTACAAGTATTTGCTGTATATTTCTAAAGACTAGACAGAAGAAAATAATGTTATTTCTTACTTGTCTCTGCACTAATGCCATATAAGCGCATACAAATACACCCTTCAGTTTTCTTGTTAATTTAAAAAGAACACAGCAATTAATTCAGACACTTTAGATGTTAGGTTGTCCTGCCCATTTACATGCATCTAGGATAAATCTTGTAATTTGCTCCTCTGTCTCCTGAACACAAAGATAAGTTTGCTATATGTCTAGGACTTGAATTCCAAGAGCTGAACACTATACAGTGTTTAATGTACAAGTTTAGATAAACTGTTTATCTACTCTGAGTGATTAGCACCTGAAGTACATGACTTATGAGAAGAAGCTTAAAAGAATTGAGTTTGTTTAGCCTTGAGAAGGCTGGGGGAGTTGTTGTCTACAAATGCATATTGCAGGGTGTATGGAAGATGAAGCTGGACTTTCCTTGAGGGTGCACAGTGAAAGCATGAGCTGGAGTAAGCACAAACTGCTACAAAGGAAATTCTGATAAAATATTAAGAGAAAAAAATTACTCCTATTGAGGGGAGGCAGTCACAGGTTGCCCAGGAAGGCTGAGGAATCTCCACCTTTAGAAATACTCGGATAACCTGAGAAACCTGCCAGACCTACTCTGAATGGTGGATTAGATCACATTCCTTCCAGAGAGAGGTTTCCTACAATCTACATGCCTCTGACTCTCAAACTAATTAATTAACTCTGCTGGCCTTCTTCAGTGGTGGAGCTGAAGTGATGCTATAATTTAGGCTTGAAATGCAGACTTTTTTCCGTGGACCTTACATGGTACCTGACAGTAGGAACAGGGACTTTTATCAGGATCCTTATTCACACAAGCAAAAGGCTATTCTGGGGACAAGAGCTAAATGTCCATTTC
Source organism: Antrostomus carolinensis (assembly GCF_000700745.2). Lineage (NCBI taxonomy): Eukaryota > Metazoa > Chordata > Aves > Caprimulgiformes > Caprimulgidae > Antrostomus > Antrostomus carolinensis. Next base: position 5,498 of record NW_010321201.1, read on the forward strand.
ATCCATCCATCATACTTCTCTTGGGCATCCCTATCTCTCCTGTAAGAGCTGAACTACTTCGCTTTACAGCACAACCTGGTGTGGTAAATTATCATCAACTTCATTCCTTCACAGTAGACCAGTTTTAGTTCCTCATACTAGACCGTGCTGTAATTTCCAGCAATGTAGTAGTAGCTGCTGCATAAAACACTGACTTCTTTCCACAGCAGGTGGAGGGCAGATGGTTGAGAGGAAAGGAAGCGTGGGCAAAACCAATTTCTGAATCAAGAGCCTTCTTTTTTGCTTTCATTGCCACTAAAACATGGTACAAAAAGTTATGTTCCTGACACAACTACAAGATGTGCAAAAGCTAAACGTTATTGAGCTTGCTTATCAGACACGATAAGCAATGCAATGTTTATAATACAGTTAACAACTTAATTTGTACTTGTTGTGTTCAAACGAGTCATCCTATTATCTTTACTTAACGTCCTTTTACACCCAGTTAAACTAATCCAGTGAAATGTACGTACATAGGAATTAGGCCTTTGATACGATCAGTAAATTAAATTAACTTGACTCCTGGAAGAAAAAGATAAGAAAATGCCTGTCCTTACAAGAAAGGTCACAAACAAAGAATAGGAAGAGTGCACACTGAAAAATTCCAGAATATAAGGACATAATGGCCAGAGGGATACAGGACCTGCATATTCTGTACATTTCTGTCTTTCTGACAGAAATCTTTTTACTTCACACTTCACTGTATTCCAGATTAAGGTCACTTTCTGGTTATATATTCTGATTTGTTATACCTAAAATACTGCGTTTTTATTGCAGATAAACCAAACAAACTGTATTGCAGCAAAAAGCCAGAAATAAACCTGTTAATGGATTAAACTACAGCTACATCGTCCAGTCTGTTCTAAATGTGCACATCTTCCTCCTCATCTTCCTCTCCAGTTTGAGGCTCACATCGAAATAACATCTCTATATTGACAGGAGAAAAAGACTTTAAAAGTCAATACTTAAAACATGGGGAAAAACAGAAGACGAAACCATGAAGGCATGAGCACTGTGGGTTACTCAGCTAAGGCTGTGGATACGGAAGTAGTGTCTTGCACTGGGGTGACAGCCTGCCTGCAAAGTAGTTGTTTTCCATAATATTCCTTTTGCCTTTAAAAGTGTATCTCCTTCTACTGATTACTCCAAGATCAAATATAATCGAGGAGACGGACATGCAAAACTCATCTCAGAACTTTTTACGCCTTCTCTTTCCAAGATCAAATGTTTTAGCTTAACTTTCAAAACGTCCAGTCTGAATCACAATCTGCTCACAGAACCAGGAAGATTTAAATGGTGTGGATATGTCCTGGAAAGGGTACAGTTAAGTCAAAAGTCAGGCAACTTGACTGGAAAAACAAACATTTTCAGCAGAGGAAGAAATATCCACTAACCTTAAAGACTGTCAGCAGTGACTAGGATGAGGTTTGTCATGTTAATTCCTTTGGAATATATCTGCTTCAAAAATTAAACAAACAAAAAAAATATTTCTTCCACTTTTTCAGTGGATGCATGATTCACGTGCCTGCATCCAGCTTAAGCAAAGAAAAGACATGAACTTACTTAAACTCTGTCTTTTCAACTGTTTCTGTCTTCGGTATTTCAGATTGCCAGTTTGTTTTTCTTTAACTGTATAGAATAATTTGTTTTTCAGTCTTGGCAGATGACAAAGTGATCACGCCCAAACAGTATTATCAGGAACTTTCTTTTGTTACCACACCTTACCCAAACTTTCTAAGGAACAGCCTTGTTCTGTGACTCACTCGCCCTATCACTACACAACTTCTCTTTTCTCCCAAGAGCAGGGAACAGCAGTAGTTTCATCATTGGGTATTCATCAGAGAGCCCTTTGCTCTCTATTGCTACTCATCTGTTTCATCCCCTTTTTCTTAATCAAATCTGAGAGTTTTGTTCATACTATGCATGATATTGTGTGGGCTTGTCTTTCAACCATATTTGTCTCATAAAAATGTATTTGCAAGTAGTTATATCAAAAATTCTGTGTCCATTACAAGCTTGTAACTGCAGTACAACTGAAGGTGTGAAACGTGTGTGTGTGTGTACGTATACTTGTCCCTGTCTTCTCAACCAGTAATTTAGTGTAAAACTTGAAGTGCTGTTTATATATCTACTCAAAGCTCTAGAGTAATTACCCCAGAGTAACAGGGAAAAAAAAAAAAACAACCAAAAACAAAAAACAGAGAGATGCAAATGTTATAAATCTTGCTTTATGTATGGGGGCTGTACTAAACATAATTTGCCAGAAAGCTGCATCTTGTGTTTGCATAGTGTTTATCAGCCTTCACTATTTATAACAGATGGAACTAGGGCATTGTGAATGTTTCTATTAAACAGTAAATGACACTACAACATAAACACAATATTGCGGAAGTTTGGTCTTGCAAATTAAATTCTACCACCTGGCAGATAGCTTACAAATTTAAAATCATCTTATCTCTGTTCTGTAAAATATAACCATAGTAGATATCCATTGCCACATACTCAGTGAGGGCAACATTATTACTGTGTACTCTGAAACACAGGAAAGGGAGGATAATACTATTAATTTTCCAAGGGCCATTGCATGGTTTTCATGAGGCACTATCACTTATGAAAGGAAATGAATGCTCGAGCAACAAAGACACAACAAAGACAATCTCTGCTGGCAGGTAAAGAAACCTCAGTCTGATTTTGACCCTTCAGCACTTATGCACCACCACCTTTCTGCTTAAAATAATTTTCAAACTGATTTTGTTTTAAGTCAGTAGACAAAAATAACAGTGTAATCACAACCATCTCACCTTGGATAAGTGGCCTTTGCTGATCTGGCAGAAACATCCTCATCCAGTGCATAACATACGCTTCCAAACCTCTGACTTTGGCCATCTTCAAAGGCCATGAATAATTGTTTACTTATGGGCACTTATGCAAGTCCTTCAGCTGATACTCATCTCCTTATCCAGTTTCCATCATCTTCTTTTTTTTTTTTTTTTCCTCACAGACTGAGGTGTCTTTCCTCCTGTGTCTCCTTAGTATCCATCCTTATTACAGGTCCACTCAAGACTAGCGGTAGACACTTGTTCATTGCTTATAATTTCTGTCTTCATGTATTTAGAGAAAAAAACACCAAACTTAATGTATGCGAATAAAAATATAGTGCAGCAGTATAAGTGGCAACTACCAGTGAGTCAGTGTGTTCAAATCCCCCCACCTTCATAAGTTTATAACCTTTTTGACAACTAGAACCACACAGGTGGCCACAAAACGGCACTATCATCTTGTAGCTTCACTGGCATAAAAAGTTACAGAAGAGTTTCTATCTCCAAACTCTTGCAGAACTATTAACCTGGGATCTTTTCCCTGTAGAGTCCGGGGTTTTAATTCTTGGGCTTCCATGGGTTATGCTTTATCTTTTCTGGCCCACTGGATGGTGCACAGTAGGGTGACCCACATGGACCAGATGGTATTGGGTGCAGGTGTCAAGGTTTTGATAGGCAGGACATGCAGGGGTGGCCTCATCTCCATGAGAAGATGTTTAAGAAAGGCCAGAAAATGCCAGGCAGGCAGAGGAGGAGAGAAACAGCCCTACAGACACCAAAGTGAGAGAAGAAGGAGTGAGAGGAGATACTCCAGGCACTGGAGTAGAGATGCCCCTGCAGCCCCTGGAGGAGACCACAGTGGAGCAGGCTACTGTCAGGAACTGCAGCTCCTGGAGAGTCCACACAGAAGCAGGTTTACCCTGAAAGACTGCAGCCTGTGGAAAGATCCATGCTGAAGCAGGAGAAAAGTGTGAGGAGGAAGGAGCAGCAGAGAGAAACTGATACGGACTGATCACAACCCCTATTCTCCCTGCACCACTCAGGGGCGAGGGCAGGAGGTAGAAGAGTTGTGAATGAAGGAGTGATGTAGAGCCTAGGAAAAAGGGGTGTGAGGATGGGGAGAAGGTGTTTTAGTTTTTGTCTTTTTTCTGATCACTCTATTTTAACTGTGCATATTAATTAATTTTCCCCAAGTCAAGTCTGTTTTGCCCATGACAGTTATTGGTGAGTGATCTTGTCCTCATCTCAACCCATGAGTTTTTTCATCTTATTTTTTTCCTCCTATCCCACTGAGGAAGGGCAGAGAGAGAGCAGCTGGGTGGGAGTTTGACTGTTAGCTGTGGCTAACCCACCATGCCAGTGTATCATCTCTAATTTGATCTCTATCAATTGAGTCCATTCAAAAAGTCACAATTATAAAAAATATGTGCACGCAACTTTGTATTCTCTAGTTAAGCCCATGAAAGATTTCACTTAAAATTTTCTGGTGAAAACTGCAAAAACACACATCTATAAGCCTTATATTTTTTTAATTTCTCAAAGGTTATCCTCAGTAGTTTCCATCATTTCTCATATTTCATTACAGAGCTGGAGTGGAAATGAATTCCATTACTCCAAATAACTTTTGAAAAGTAGTTCTTGGTTTTTTTGCACATGTTCAATCTGTAAGATGTATCCATAAGGTAACATTTATCAAGATGTGAATACATAGCCACGTGACATTAATATCTTGTCCATGAGACCCTAAAACATTGCTAGAACTTCACACCCACCAAACAGAGCTAAGGAAGTCTGCTGTACCTTCCTGTAGCTTTCTACAGCTCAGGCTCTCTGCCATTATCTCTTCCAATCGTGCATGATTACATACATGGCTTCACCTGGCATTCTGACAATTCGAGATATCAGGTAGCGATAAATTTAAACAGTGCTCTTAGATTCTTGAATTAGTATGTAAAAGGTAATATGGTTATTAAAGCCCAGGAATATTCTTTCTGAAGTTAGACAAATTTCAAAGAATGCAAAGAACAAACATTCCAATTACATAAACTATTTCATTTTGCAATAAAATTCAGTAAAATATTAAATTTTTAATGCTACTTTACCATAGAATATGCAAATTTATATTTACAAGTCTACATTTTACAACAATAGATGACACTAGTAATTCCTGCATTCACCACAACATTAAATAATGTTATAGTGTTTTAACGTATGCAAAACTAATCATAACTGCGTAAGTAATATATGATGAACAACTCTGCTTTAAAACATTTATATAGATTTTTTTTTTTTTTCTCATTGCAAAACAGACAGTTATGATAGCAGGAGCAACATTTCAAAAATCTTTTACTACTTACAGTGATTTATCTGGACTGGGAAGTAAGAATATGTTCCACTCTCGATTACATTGGTGTAAATCACAGTGTTCAATGCCAAAGAATAAGAAGAGGATTCTGTTTGTTAGCACCCATAAAGCCTGCTGTATACTTACATAGGAGCCGTAGGATTATTTTTACCTTTCATTTAAAAATTAGCAAAGTAATTTTAGACATAGGTCTCCCTTAGAACAGTGCAAAAGTAACTTTTTGACGGACACAAAGCTTGCTGATTTATTTATTTATTTATTTTTAATTTTTTTTTTTTTTTTTTTTTTTTGTGCAACAGGAACATGTCTGCTCCTTCAGGAGAAGAACTGCATGGGTTTTCCTTTACAGAATCCAGCCTTAAGCAGTAGTTGATGTGAGTACTGCAAAAACACCACACTGTCTAGGAATGCTGCTGTAGCAATGAGGAATCTTAGACTATGACTTGCAGATTTGCACACCTTAACAGAGCCTTGGGTTAAAAAACCAGGCTGTGATTTAGCAACCACAGAAGGCTATTAATCTTTGTATGAGATGATATATACACTACATTCCCTATGTTCTTCAGCAAGGTGAAGGTAGGACTGAAATCAGCTCACTAGCAGCTGGTGAGAGAAAACTGGGTACAAGATTTATAGGTCTGAAGTAGTGAACAGAGCACAGAGGACAATTTATTTACAACATATAAGCATTCATGTATTAGCAAGCTAGTCTTCTTGTGTCTGTGATTTCCACGCTAGAACAATTCTTTATTAGCGTGTGGGTTGTTGAAGTGTCTTCAGCAAACCAAAAGAAAAGGAGGAGGGGGGCAAGAATGTGGACTTCACATCAAGTGGGTATTCATGCTGATATAATAGAGATGTAAGAAGAACATGGGGATGACTGACCTCTATCTAAACTGGAATAGCCTACTCCGCAGTCTACCTGCCATCAAATGTCTTCCTTAGCATAGACCAGCATCAGCTTAGATCTTCACATTCATTATGGGCCACTATAATGAAAACCGTTTTGTAAGTCTTCAGGCAATAGAAAACATGACTTCAGAAATGGGAAAAGGTTTGAGGTATCAGTGTCTGCTTTGGCATTTGTGGTAATTACAGTTTCAAGTTACTTTTGCCATTATCCCCCCCACTCATACATTATCAAAACACACTGTCACTGAAATTCAGTAATTATTAAGTAGTGGTGTACAACAGAGTGACAGTCCCTGGGAGGGAAGCACCATCAGGTGAGTCAGGGCGTCCAGTGCGAACTTCTGAATTGTAGTCCTCTTTTTCCAAGTAATATGTCAAGTCCATTGCATGTACTGTGGCAAATATCCAAGCTTCATGCAGGGTTGAACTTTAGATGAAGTCAGCAAGTTTGTAACAGCCAGGCATAATCAGTCCCATTGTTTGGAAAAATGAGCTCTAAACAGACCTTAGAAATAACCATTCAATTTCTTGTTTAATATCTTCATTTTTAATTGGCTTGTGGCATTCTTTATATGCATTGAAATCCTAGTACGCTAGCTCCTGTGGGAAAAGAGTACTCAGCAATTTGAAGTTGTTAGCTGCTCTGAACATAGGGGATCTGATTCTCATTTATGTTACAGTCGCTTTATATTGCTCAGGCAGTAAATTCCATTTACACCCAGTAAATGAGCAACTGGAGTAATGTAAAGTAACTTTAGCATGAATGAGAATTAGGCCCAAAGCCTTCCTAAGTTTTTATAGCAACTCTGTTATTCATCTCAATTGGTGAGATAGGGATTGATTGACAAGCAAATAGCAACATGGTATTACCTAGTTTGGAAGGAGAATTGAGCCGGGGATTAGAAAACCCCAATTCAGTAAAGGAAATCAGACTGGCTATTAAAAGTCTGAAGTCCAACAAAACACTAAGGCCAGATGGTGTCAGCATACATTTTTACAATCAGCTAAGTATAAAAGATGAAATAGCTCCCCTGCTAGTTAAAGTATTTCAAAATTATTTACAGATGGGAATTAATGTTAATGAGTCGTGTAGCTAACTCCCTACATACCGTACTGAAAATTTACCGCCCTCAAGTTTAGTCCCAGCCAATGCACCAGAAAGTTTCCTCTTTTGGAAATGGAAATAGATTCTCCTTGTTATACCATGTACAACTAGCCATTTCAATTTCACATCTAAGAGGCTTAGACGTAAGTAGGATAATAAGGGACACAGTTAATACCAGAAATGTCCTCAACCTGAAGGTTATTTTAATTGTGAATTCCCATGGCTGGAAGATTTACTCATAAAACATAGCATACAGCAGAAGTATATTATAGAGGGGAATGATATTAAAGATATATGCAAGAGTGGTTCCGGGGAATAGAGAGCTCTTCTCTAGGTGAGTGGCTTAGAGCCATGTTAGGTCAAAATACAGATTTTACCATTTGATGATTGTTCATTTACTGTGATTAAATGAGTTGGGTTAATCTATTTAGTTCCCATGAGGCAGCTACCCATGTGATAAAAGTGGTAATGGACCACCCAGCTGCGTGTGTAGGCAAAGGACTGAGAATATTCTATTCTTTTTATCTGAACATATTTATCAATCATTTGCCCAGACATAATTGAGTAGATCTAACCCAATCAGGAATTTATACCAAACAATAAAGAAAAGAAAATTCCCCTGCTGTGGACTTTTAGTTAGCTTAGCCAACTCAGTTGATAGAACCATTACTTTATAAGGGTATTTTCTCGCCTATGTCTCCTAAAGTTATATGGTTACAGACTTTTTTCATTGCATGCATGCAAAGGAAGGAAAAATACAATGCATTCAGTAGCTATTAATTGAAGATTGGAAAATATTCCTGACCCTTCAAAAATACCATTGATTGGGGTGGGAAGTGACAGAACATTAACATTTTTTTCAGTTAAATTAAAACAAGAAACTTGACTAACCAGTTTGAGTGTTCTATCACATAAAGAAAAGATGAGCTAATTAATTTTAAAATCATATTTAGAGTGGGCTAGATATCTGATGAGCTAAATGAACAGCCTTGAGTGAGATGCTTCATGACACAGATTCTAACTCAGATCCAGGCTATAAGCAAGTGGTGGTATTTCAAGACTCTCCTTTCTATTTGTTTCCATGATATAGGAAAAATATTCACTCCAATCCTGAGCTGCTCTTCAGATGCTCAAATAGTGCAGTGACCTAACTCAGTGCAAGAGGATTTTGAGGTGGAATAGAGTCACTGTAAGTGCCTTAGCTCAACTTTCTCCTCATGGGGCATAGAAGAGATGGGTTTGGAGAAGAGAGGACTTGGCAACATGTCAATAAGGCATATTGAGTATGTCACATCCTCTTACCCACCACGTTTGGATCTAATGGCCAAATCTTTTTATTTCTCTCTGGGAAGTTAAGTCAGTAAACTACAGTTTCTAAGAGGGTAAACGCTATCTTTTATCCTATTTCACTGTCCCAGGCGCTCTTTAGCTACTGTTGCTTATTTGTCTCAATTAACAGAGACTTAGAAACGCAAATTTTTCTTTAAGTTTGAACTATAGATATCCAAATAAGTAAGACTGTTTGGCACACACACATTGCCTCAAAATGAAAATTGAATTGATTAATTTTCTTCAAATTTAACAACAATAAATTTATCATCAGTCTGAGAGCCTGTTTGAGGGCTTAGGGTTTTCTTGTTTGTTTGTTTCTTTGTTTGTTTTGATAAAACCTTCATTTCAAATCAAGTTTTTGGAGTACTAAATATAGAACTCTTAATGGGGCCCATTTTGCAACAGCCACTTATACAGCTGTAGCTTCTACTACTGCCTTCTGTATTGCTACAGTGCCTTTATCAGAAAAAATCAACTACAGTTATCGAAGTGAAGTCTAGCAAGTGGCAAAGGGTGCCTGCAAAACCAATTGTGTTGAAATGTCATCAGATGTAACCGGAGAATGCAGGAATGTGACATATTTATTCTTGTAATCACGGAAGTGTTTAAATGTGAATAGAAAATGTGTGTATATAAATTTATACCTTTATATACATATGTATGGAAAAACTTTTCACTAACTGCCTCCAAGCTGGTTTTGTTCAGAAAAATATTGAATAAGTCTTAAGGACAGCAATGCCTTAGTATGCCTTCAGGGTTTTTTCTTTTGACACTCACAAGAGGATTATTACTTCTGTGAATGTATCAGTCCTGCTATTCCCAAGTCTCCAGCTAAAGATTGCTGTGAACCTGCTACCCAACAGAGGGACTTGGTTTTGCTTTTGGAAATGTGGCCCATGGTACATTAATGCAGATTTTCTCCTGTATACAAATTTAAAATTAAGCTTTTGTCTCACTAAGTAGCACAGGTAGAGTAGAGTGGAACCTGAATGAACAGGTTTCAATTTCTCTCCTCTCCACAGATAAAAATCTCACTAATTATTGCACTCCCTTAACCAATTCATTTCTCTTAGGTAAAACTAGCTTATCATTTGATCTCTGTTCTTTCTTCCATTAAACAGCAAACAATTTAAATATACTCCTTGATCAAGGTCCTTCAATTGCTCATCTTACAAATAGGGATAATCCAAAATGAATGAGACTGAGAATAAATTTCTGCTATTAGTCATATATAATTACAGCCAGACAAATGCTACTTATTTTAAGATTGTGTTGTGGATCTGGGCTAGGAATGCAGGTTAATGCAGCACTCTCAACTTTCTACATTTCCTTTGTTTCAACTTGATTTTAATTACAATTCTTTGGTATATAATAGCAACTGGCCTAACCTCTTCTATACACAAATAAACTACTATCAGATACATTATTTTAATAGTCTGGATTTAGAGGAAGGTGAAGGCAGATAAAGCTTTTGCAGAGATCATTAAATGTTTGACCTTTAGTCTAGATGAGAGAAAACAAACAGAAAACCTCAGTTGTACAGAGAAACAGGTTTTTAAAATACAGCTTCAGAGAAGGTAAGAGGTTTCCTTCTGGTCCTTTCTTGAACAAACCTCTCCTGACTTTGCCTTCATTCATTCTCCTTGGCTTTTCAAACCCTCCTCCAACCTACTCAAATCTCCAGTTTTGAAATAAGTCTGATGCTCTCTAATACCAGACAGCTGTGGATTTTATTTCTTTTAGCACCAGCAATGCCTAAAGTACCAAAAAAAAAAAAAAAGAAAAAAGGAAAAAAGAAAAAAAAAAAAGAAGTGTCATTGCTAAAGGACACTGAAGTTACTTTTGGAGGGAAGGCTTTATCATAAAAACTGATGGCAGCTATGCTCAGTAATAGGTTTCTACCATTTCCATGACTTATGCATGGGCTGCTAAATGACCGAAGGCAGAACTGCGGGAGGTGCCAGTAAGTACTGAGCAGCACTGTTGTACCAATTATGGGTCCAAATTAGCAAAGCTCGGCTAACAGCTGATTCATTTGTGTTAGTAATAAGGAAAGTCACTGAAAAGCCTGGGGGAAATTCTCTAAAACCTGCTTTATAATCCAAAACGTGAGATGTAATTCCTGATAGCAGCAGCGTGCACAGAGCTAGCAATCAACTGGCGCTAACTGCAAGGAATCACGCATGTGCAACCCCTTGAAAACAATAAATAAAGGCTCATTCCTCAGAGCTATGCACCAACAATAACTGTCATTAATATTTACTGCCTAAGTTAATGACAACAAACTCATGCTGACTTTTTATGAAAAGTCATTCTCCGCTTTTAGGTTTTCGGTGCACCTCAGCTTAAATATCTGAAGTGCCCACAGCACTGAAACCTGTAGGATCGTGTTGCATTTTCTGAGACCTGGTTATCAGAGTATTCCTTTGTATAAGAACACAGTAAAATGGAAAGTAGCTGTTCAGGAAAATAAACATTCAGTATACGTTGCTTCCTGAATCATGGAGAGGAGGAAGAGGGGAGGAAAAGACATTAATAGTCTTGACTACTGGAGCAAGGCCATGAGCAAACAGGGGGTAATTCTGTTCACAGCAATATTTCAGGGTCTGCAGAAGTAGAAGAATGAAGCCACCAGAGCAGTAACTTTTCAAAACTAAGACTTGAGAGCTGTGGGGTAAATTCAGTCTTTGTTCTGCACCGTGGCAAACCAAGTACTGTCATCACACCAGCCCCTATAGACTGTCTATTTTCCATAAGAGGGAATTTATACCAAAGCCATCTGTATTAATGATTTCTGACTGCTGATCTCTTCATTTTCTCTGTAAACTTTTTATCTTTTTGACAGATGGAGGTTTCCTTCCTCTCGCTTCCTTTCTTTTTGAACATTTTCATTAGAAGGATGAGAAATAATTGTTACACAAATACCATAGCTGATTATTACTCTAATTCTTGACGTGCTGAAACAGATACAGTTTGAAAGAACAAATTAGCTGTACTGTTTTCCTTATTGCTTATTAGAAGAAATTTAGACAGCAAATATAGAGATTTAACAAACATATTAAGACTGAAGACTATTCTTATTAAACTGAAACTGAGATAATACAATAATCAAATAAAATAATACTGCTGCAAATAAAATCAGAAAATTTATGGTGGTTTGGTTTAGATTATCAAATTAATCCAACTAGTAATCAAACCCAGTTATTAGACTGAGATATGAAAAAAATTGGTTTTTTTCTAGTCCTCTATTGTGAAAGAAATTGTTGTATCTCAGTCCAATAAAACTCATTTGTTCCCATTTTTCCCATAGCGATAGGGATTTTATTCTGACAATGATTCAACTGTGGTGACTACTTTCACAGAGTTATGCATAGGCTGGATATTCTCAAGGAAGTACAGAGACCAAATAGGCTTCCTTAGCTACAGCTTCACTGCTATTTTCCCTTCTTAAATGTCATAATTTTCTAGTAGCTATTCTTTTGCTATTCTTATTACCTTTCCTATTGCATATAACAACATAAAAACTAAGCAACAGAAATAAAACAGAAGAGTGTTTCTGCAACAGGTTTCTACACACAATAGTTCCTCCAAAAAATGCTTCTGTAACTTTGGCACCACTTAATAACATAAAAAGACTAATTTGGAAACTCATTTTAAGGTTTCAGGAATGATTATCAGAACTGTTTTTTCACAAGCACATAAATTCATTCTTTGTGCTTCCATGCACTGGCAGAACAAGAAAGCAGTATTCCTTAACACGAAGCAGGGGGGAAACAAAAAAAAGAAATAGAAGGATACACTTTCACTTCTTGGTCTTGAGATCTTTGATTTATGCAGGTGCTGCATAGAATAGCTGATAGAGTATCTTACTTAAATTTTTTGACACCTGCATGCATCTAATAGAAAGCAGCAGATTTATCTTGCTGGCATAGCCAGGTCAGCCAGTTCTCACCACTTCTTGCAGAGGGTGCAGTATCCGAGAGGAGGGAGGGACCCTTCTTTTATCTGTTTTATTTAACAGGCTACAAATCCACCTTTGATCACTTCTGGAAGTGGTTCTCTTGGATACACTGTTTGGTAAAAGCACTGGGCTTCTTAAATATCAGATTAAATATCTCAACCTTAATACTGGGTTGTATGCCCTACATACAGTTAAGATAATCTGGTCATTTCCCAGTTGATATGCTTTAGGGCTGAGATCACTGTGGGGTCACTAAGCCACACAGGAACCACCCTTGAAAAAAAATCACTCTTACATCTGCCAATGAGGTAAGCTCCAAAAATGTTACAACTGAATTCTCCCATTGTCTGGGATATAAAAAGCCAAACTAATGTCAATCCCTCAAAACATGACTAGTAGGGAATACAGGGCAGAGATACTGAAGAAGCACCACAGGAGTCAGCCAGCGATCTCTGTGAGATGGAGCTGAGAACAGAATAGATTCAGTCTCCTCGCTGTGCTCTCTAGCACCCTCTGATCAACAGTTTCTGTCACGTAGCCCCAAATCCGAGCTGGTTCTCTCTGCTCCTGAAGTGCTTCCGCAGAAGTTAATAAACCTCCCAGAATTCACAGCCCTGGAGGAATAACGCGAAGCCGTGAGGATAGCTCTGCGGTGCTCAGCGGGGTGCTGGGACCCAGCCAGAGCAAATGAGCCCAGCTAGTTCTGCTGAAGGACAGTTAATTGCCTCTGAAACTTGCACCCCAGGACTCACGGTTCACTGTAAGCAGCAGGCTCAGGCTGTAGGAGTCATTAATTGATCAATCATCTGTGGAGAAGTAGCTAAAACTCCTTCTGACTTACTGGTTCTGACCCTGGAAGCAGTGTGGTTGTGATCACGCAACGCTGTGCCTGACCCAACGGCTCTGCGGATCTGACCAAGACCTGCACAGAATCAGCTACCACACCCCCTCTCTTCCTGTCAGGGCAACCCACCAGCTGGATATTCACCCATAAAAATCAAGAGTTAAATATATCGGTTGCATGCAAACCCCAGGCAGAAGAGGTGGCATAAGTCTTTCTACCTTCTCTTAACAAATAAGCCATATTTGAATCATTCTTTAAAAGTGACTAATGACCTTGTGAACACCCTACACTCACACTCATTCATCTTTTTACCAGCAGATGCCAGGTCATATATCCTTGCATGAAGGGAAATTAGGTAAATGTGTTCTAAGATCTTATAAAGAGATATTTTCATGATCTGCTCAGTAATTTTTAATCTAAGAAGAAATTTCTTCTACACCTTCTTACACTAAATTCTATTTAACATCACATAATTGCACTTAAATGTAAGGTATTCATTTAAGAGACAGCTTTTTCTCCATTCCTCATGGTCTCTCTAGCACTTGCATTTACTGCAACTGCTGGTAGCAAGTTTAATAGAAATGCCCGCAGCAGTTTTTCAACAGAAAGATACTTGCCTGCAAGATGCCTCTTCCCCGTTTCCTTTCTGTTTTTTTTTATTTAAGAGGATGGGAATTTAGTAGCTTTCTCCATGCCTTGTAGTTCCTTCTCTGGACCACCTGTTGGAGGTTATTACAACTCCATCATTACATTTATGACATTTATTTCTGGTGAATCTTCCTTAAAAACTATGATTATGGTTCTATTAGATGAGAGTCATTCCATATTTGCAGTCTCACTGACATGAAATTTAGTTAATTTTTTGTATTATGATTGGAAACATGGAATAGATTTGATTTTGCAGAAAGTTGACATTTCAGCCAAGAGAGATGTCTGTTATATTGATTTATCTGATTAGGGCAAAATACTGTGAAACATTTTTCCATTATGGTACTTATCCGCAAGAGAGACATTCCTTATTTATGTATGAGCAGAGGGAAAGTGCTTTGACCTAGGAATGAAGAAACTTGATTGTCCCCTCTTCACGTTACTATTTTATATGTCTGTGTATCTTGGGAAGCTTGCTGTGTAGCAAGACCTCGGACTTTCCTTAGAAAGCTGGCAACAATCACCCCTCAATTTGCCATAAAGTGGCACTGCACACTAAACCTTAGCTAACATTTTGGCAGAACTGGACAAAATCTCTTTCTCTTTCATGGCAAACTGGAACTTCACCTGCTCAGGCAGGGTCCTCCAGGAATGAACATAGCAAACAGGAATTTGGATATTCCTGAGGAACACTGAAGAGAATTCCAACTCTGCTGATGGCCTGTGAAAACGAACCCTATTGTCATATAATAGTTTTTTCCCCCTCCAGTTTTCTTTTGTTTGTTTAATTTACATCTCTCAGTATATGACTTCTAATTAAAAAAAAGTATAATCTGTTAATGATGGCATCACATGCTAAGCATAGATGCTTTTCTGTCATTGGGGGACATATTTTTTGATCTCATTTATGAAACCTTTCACTTTTATCACTTTATTAACATTTCACATTTTATTGATGTCTTATCACACAGTGGCAATATTGGAAGTCAAGGAACATACATACTGTATTGGTATTTGAATAAAAAAGCAAATGTAAGTCTTTGCCTTCTATGCCATCTTCCATTCAAATATTATTTTATTTTGTTACAACACTTCCATGAGTTTCCAAGGGATTACATGAGTATCACAAAAAAAACATGGTCTTTCATTATTTTCCATTTGTTTTGGTCAGTTTAGACAGATGGGGTCAGCTGTCCCAGCTGTGTCCCCTCCCAACCTCTCATCCACTCTCAGCCTACTGGCCTTTGGGGGAACAGAGAGGAGGTGAGAGACAAGAGACAGCCTTGGTGCTGTGGGAGCACTGCTCAGCAATAGCCCAGCAATGATGACACTGGTGTGTTATCAACACTGGTTTTGCCACAGATGCAAAGCACAGCACCATACGGGCTGCTGTGAAGAAAGTTAACTCCATCCCAGATGCACTACAGTGAGTTTCTTACTGACCTCTGTGGACATGAAATCTCTTTCAGTGCTTCCCAAAAGATCTGATGTTTCTTTCCCTCTGTTGCAAGTTTACTAAGGCTGGCAAATACTAAATGTCTGCATCTGGATTTTCTTATTTGTTATGCTATGAGGTATAAAATATTTCCCTTTAAAAATAATGGCATATATTTTAAAAGATAAAGATTTCAATTTTTTCCCCAAGCCAGGATTGCTTGTAAAGATCATAAAAGGATACTTTGGATCTAGAGCTCTTCATGAATTTTAGGAATTCAGTTTTTATAATCACCTGTCAAAGATAACCATTAAAAACTATAATACATTAAAAAAGAAAACTTTTGAGACAAATTTCTTTGATATGGCAAATAATTCTTGGTAGTGAAAGACAGAAGCTGTGATGTGAGCAGTCCTCTTATTTTGCCTGTTATAATAAATGCCAGCCTACAGATGGAATTCAAGCAGCAATTCCAAAAATATTAAATGATCTATTTTTAAAAAATGAGTCAAGTGAGTCCTCCCTTTTTAAAGGCTGTGAAAAAGAAATCATCTTTTTTCAGACTTGCCAGTAGAGAAGGGGATAAGCGGGAAGTACAATTGATCTCATCTAAAATCCTACAGTCAAGAACATTTATTATGGCATAAGGCAGAATGTGAGAGACGCTTATAAATGAGATCCAACTGTCTCTCCAGATGCATTTTGCTGAAATACTGTTCATAGTGAACCTTTAAAACCTGAATTTGGAAAGCATAAGCCATGCTAAAATAAATCTAAGCTGATATATTCATTTGTAACAAAATGTGACACATCATGGCTATGACGATATGTAATTTCACCCTGAGAATTCCATTTTCAGAGGTGATTTAATTTTCTTTAAAACATTATTGAAAACTACAAGACACAGATTAGCATAAATATCCTTGTCTCATATGGATATTAATTTTTACAATGTTCACCCCACAACTGAAATACAATAGGTAAATGCACTATTTGCTAAGTCATCTATGATGGAAGGGGTTGATACATAACTATTTAAATGCTCAGTAGGATTATCACTGTAATGTTTAAAGACTCTGAGCAGGAGATAGGATAAAGGGTAGGAAAATTAGATTCTTTATACATGCTTCATTAAATATTTTTTCAGGCATTAACAATCTAGAAGGAAGCTAACTCTACTCCTTTCTGTAAAGTTTGTACATAAGATATAAGACATGGTAAAGTTAAAGTGCAGTGAGAGATGTGTCCATGGTATGGAGCTGTTTGATAAATGCTGATGCAGTCAGTGTTTGTCTTAGACAGTCTCCACACCGTGCCTGTTAAAGTCAATAGGCATTTCTTACTGCATCTACAGGCAATGAATAAGGCCTAGATTCTTTGCATTTGCTTTTGCAATCTGTTAATTCTCAAATGTGGTGCTGTTCCCCCTACAATTGTGTGTGTGTGTGTATGCAAATGCACGCAGATACACACGCTATTGAGACCTAGATGTGGGATTGAATTCTCTGCCTTTACACTCCAGTGTCTCCCAGAACAAGTTTCTGTGCACCTTTCATATGACGGGGATGTATAGTCTTCATTAACCAAGCTGCATTAAAATCCCAGCTCCAATATTTTGATTTAGCAAAGCGTTTAATCCTGTGCCAACTTTAAGCATGTAAGTAGTCCTGTTGAGTTAACGGTTATCCTCACATGATTGAACTTAAGCATGTACTTAATTGCTTGATTTGGGGCCAGAGCTCTGAGAATGCTGCAGGAGGGAGCAGCGGGTGGAGGAATGCTCTCTGCTAAGCCAGACACTATTCAGGTTGTAATGGCTTATTTCAAAACTCTTTCTTTCTGACAGGCTGAAACTTTGAAGAAGCCAAAAGTTTTTTGCAGTTGTTTGAAAGAATCGTCATGGCTCAAAATTCGAGACAATAAGGGGAGTGAGGTGGTAGTACGGACTGGATATAAACCAGAAAAAATAGAATCAAAAAGAACAAGATGATTATGAGATACAGCAAAATGTCAAAACTAATAAGAGCAGATTTCAGCTACCCAGACACACAGAAACAGGGACACAATGAGAGAAATAAATCAAGCAACAGTCATGTACTGTATCCTCAATGCATTAAAAGGTGGCAAGAAAGACAAGAGTTCTGACTTTCAACAGTGCAGCTCTTAGGAGACAGAGGTGGAGGACTCATTAATGACCATAATCCAGTTGGATTCATTACTGCAGACTGAACCTGCAAGAGGAATAAAAAAACCACAAGGACTTTGAATGTAGAAGAATGGGGAAGTGCTGGAAAGAATCCAGTGGGTCAAGTGTCGAATGGGAGGAGTGGGAGGAGGGAAGAAACAGAGGAAATGGAAACTGTTCAGAAAGCAATTACTACATTTCCAAGCATGATGTGTATAACCTAACAATATGTACACTAGGAGAAGAAAAAGAGAATAGCAAATAAACACAGAATTGAAAAAGATATTGAGAAATAAATAAAAGAGATACATAAGCGGCATAAAATTTCAGGTGCAGAGGGAGAAAACGTATACAGTTAATTTAAGAAAAAAGAAAGCAAAGATGCAAAAAAGTGTGAGCAGATAATGAAATCAAGATGGTAGAAAAGTATAGAAATAGACTAATATCAGAGGTTACACCTAGCATATGTAAGAAAAACTCTGCAAAGAAAGCAGCACGTTTTCAGGGTGAAACCAGGGCAGCATGATAGTATGAATTGGTTCAAGTCCCGTTCCTCATGACTGAATTTACTATTACTGAAAAGTTTAAAACAATAAAGCAATTGGCAACACTTGTTTTTAGACAAAGTTTTCTCAATTTACAATATACTGGGAAAAAGCCAATCCCGCTTTCCCCATCTCATAGCTCAGATGACATCAAGACAGGTAAGTTCACAGACTTTTCCTACAGTCTTCCACCTTTCCCACAGTGACTCGGGTGAATTAAAAGTGTCTATATATATCATCCTTAGAAGTAACTAAATATCATCCTTAGCAGACACTGCAAGATGCTTGGGCAGTTGCCTCTTCCACTGCCATTCCATCTCCATTTTGCATGAGCTGGAAATTGGAAAATGTAGGAAGCACTGTGTTTGAAGAGATGTTTACAGTTCTAGACAGGATATATTTGCACTTTCAGGCCAATTCAGGCATTACAATAATCAGTGAGATGGGAAACGTAATTTGGGTGTAATTATGCTTGGTTTGTTGTAGAACTCAAGGCATTGCATTGGAGCCACTGAAATTGTTTCCACTGGGTTTGTTTCTTTACTATGACTGACATTTTACTGTGTTACTTCCATTGCTGAATCTGTCTTATCAATTTACAGCCATCACCACTCCTAAAATTCACATTGTTGGCTTCTACTCACAAGCTCTCAAACAGCTTGACAGAAATCTTGGGGTGAAGATGACTCTAGAGGCTTGTTCTTGCTTTGTGCTGCTATCACCATAGCTAAGCAGTATTAAAGTGATTTAACACTTCAGCTTTCAGATGCCTTTTATTTTGTCCAGGAGGCAACTTATGCTACATCTGTGCAAATGTATAATTTATCTTGGGACCGTTTATTGATACTGAGACCTAGCAGAGAAGGGCTCACCTCCATACCATTAAACTGTTCAGCCCTCTAAAACAGGGCAGCTGCATGCAAACTCTCTATTACAAATGGTCCCATAGCTTCTCCCACTGTGCCTGGGAATTTTTGGAGGGGCGGTTAGCTTGCCTGAGCCAAAAACATTCCAAGAAGCATCCTGAAAAATTATAAATATCTACAATTAAGCTGCTGTGCCAAGGAGTATTCCTCAATATTTAGACTGTTGACATGGGCACCTGTAGAGAACTTCCTTCTAAAGACGCTTTCTGTCTTTCCACTAACAACTTAGGATATCTATGGAGATCTTCCTCCCCAAGCTAGTCTTTGGCTTCTTCCCTTCTCCACACCCCCCAGCTAACAATCTAAGGTCATACTACCAAAATAAGGCAAGGCAGGATGGTTCATGGCAGAGGACTTGTAATTTCTTGGAAGCAGTATAGTTTACAGCATGAGGGTCTACAGTCTTTTACATCTACTTGGCAGAGCCTTTAGGACACTATTAACTCACTTCCTAGGAAGAGAGCAATTGGCTTTTGAGCTGGCCAAAGTCATGTTCCTAGAGCCAACCCTTCCTATGTAAATACGTTTTCTCTATGGCAATGTATTTCTGCCCAAAACTACAGCTGTAATTTAAAAACAGTTGGAAGAAACATCAAAACAATAGACAAATAGCCAGAAAAATCACACTGCCTCTATATTAATCAGTGAAGTCAACAAGAGAAAATCTTTGGCTAAGAGCAGAAGGCTGTAACTCCTAATTTACTCCTATATTTGAACCCCAGTAATAAACTGTGTAGGACGGTGTTGTTACTTTAATGACTTCTGTTTAGATGTCTCATTTTGTTGACCAGATTTTCTCCAAGTTTTTTCGTTCAAGATTCTGTACTATTTTGAAAAGCAAAATACAACATAGCCAAAGCCATAGCAACAACCACGTTAAATGAGAGGTGGCAATAGGAACAAGGTTGTATAATTTGAGAAACTGTTACACTCAATCAAATGTTGCATTTGGGAACAGCAGATAGGAGGGCAGGTACTTGCTTATCACCATTTGTAATGGAAGAACAACTGCAGGTCCGGTTCTGTTTCAGATGGTGCAGCACCCAGTGGGATATAGAAAAATAATAGTCAGAGATGCCGCTGAAAGCCACAAGAGTAATCATGGATTGGTTTAACAAGCAAAGATACAAAAGGCCTTGATATTCATGAGATTCAGTAAGCACTGATAAAAAACTTCTTCTTATGTTTAATCCTTTATAACTTAGGGTGGTTTTTATTCTCACTGTAGTATACACACATGCTTGTCTGGAGCAGAGCTAGTGGAAACATCCACTTGGGAAAAAGATGAGAACTATATACACCAAATATTATAATGTACATAACCCCTGTACCATATAGTGCCATTAATGACAGCTGATGACAGCTTCTGAAATGAGGAAATATGTAAAATATGGATACAATATTTTGGTGTATTTTATTAGCTTTGTTTAGTGTTTGTCACACTGGTCAAAGTTGCAACAATGGAATTCCTGTGCTCAGACATCTCCAAGTTCACCCTGTTCTTTCACAAAAATAACCATTTGTCTGAAATTGGGGTTTTCTCTAAGGCAAAACAAAACAAAACCTGAAAACAAACCATATCTCTTCATTTGAAATTGCAATGTTAAGAAGAAATACAAATTTGTACTTTATTGATGGTTATACTAAATGACTTTGTTCATTTGCTTATGCAGTGTGTGTTCATTGCAGTTGAACACATCAGAGCTATCTAATATACGTTATATATATATATGTATATATATTATATACAACCTGTTGCACTTTAACCTGAAAAAAATATAGATTTAATAGCATAACTTAAATCTATTGATCTCTCTTGATAAGCACAAAATACACTTGACTAAAGATATCTCTGTCCCTTCCAATGGGAGGCTATAAGCTAATGTATGCAGGTACAGTCCTTTATAATTCGAGTCAGTAGCACCTATACTGTATATAAATGTGTCTTGATTTTATTTTAAATGTGTCTTGTTCTTTCAAGTTCTGCATCAGTGAGAATCTTCAATAACAGAAGTAAGGCACTTAAAGCCTTCTGCTCTCCTCTGCACCTTTCAGCAATAAATAAATAAGACCCCAATCCTGAAGGTAAGGCTATCTGCAAAACCCTTTCTCTTGCAAGGAAACCTTCTGATTTCAGTAGTGTTTCACACAGATCAAGTTAAAGGATAAAGGTTTAAATCACTAATTGCAATAACTTTTCCATTTTATTTGCATAACATTTTTTGACAAAGTATGCTGGATTTCGGGACATGGGAAAACAGGACATTAGGCATAAACTTTTCATCAGAGTTTTTTTAAACACCTGATCATATATTTTTATTTCTTCAAAACAAAATTAAAGGTATTTTAAAAAATAC
Source organism: Antrostomus carolinensis (assembly GCF_000700745.2). Taxonomy (NCBI): domain Eukaryota; kingdom Metazoa; phylum Chordata; class Aves; order Caprimulgiformes; family Caprimulgidae; genus Antrostomus; species Antrostomus carolinensis. The sequence goes on from NW_010321201.1 coordinate 26,971, forward strand.
ATTGCTAAAACACTAATTAAAAAAAAAGTTATCATTTTCCTGAAAGCTTTTTTAGGTGAACTAAATTATACTGGACATATATAAATAAAAAAGGAAAGAGCAAAGAAGAACATGAACATATATTACTAGTGTAATTCATCAAAAACAGTTGACACTTCAATCTAATCCAGAAAATGAAAACACAGAACTTTATAGAGTTATAGGAAGTAAGCAATTTAAACGTACCATGGCACAAGGTCATCTAACAATGAAGCCAGGAAGATGTTCTTTTTTTATTCGCTCTCCTTCACTCCTTTAATCCTTCTGAATCTATCAAGTACGTATTAATATAAATCTTTTTAACAGCCAGAGGTGATCTTCAAATCAGATAATTAATAGTAGTGGTCCAAGTGTTCTCTAACAGGTCCATCTTTCCATTTTAATATAAAATGAAAGGGCACTTTATGTAGCTAAGCTATCACTCTGGGAAAGGTTTCTTTTTACATGATAAAGTAATATATGTCTTAACTAATTAGTTCATTATTTTAAAATGTAATTTTTTGTAAAACTCACTGAGATAGTTCCTATTCCATAAAAGGGTGCTGATGTAGAAAAAAAACAATTCCCAGGATACACTTGCTGCTGCTCATTCAAAACTTGCCGAATCATTCCCCAAGTAGTCACAGCTAAATGCATGAGGCAGAGGAAATACACTCAATTTGTTTTGAAAGTAAACCTCTGAGGCAATTTAATAAGCAAAAATCTTATTCATGTCATACAGATACTGTGGTTAAGTTTATGATTCCAATTAGGCCTTCAGAGCTTTCAGTACTCTAGAAAAAATTACTTCACTAATCTATATGTAAATACTTCAGTAAAACCACTGAACAGTGATGAAGTTTGGTATTAATATAACAAATTAATGATGGCATCTGAAAACGTACTGTCTAGAAGAATGATCAGAGTTCATGTAGAAGAATAATCCATGATTTCAGCAGTCTATAAGCACCATAGAAACAACTGTGGTGTTGTATTCATTAAATCTCAGTATTTTATGTATAAGAAAAGAATATTAAAATACAGCTAGTGGTCTGGGTAGTAGACAATTACCTGGGAATGGCAGCCTGAAGAAACTTATGGTAGGACTAGCAGACACTATGTTGTACAAACTGGCAATTAAAGATACTATCTGTGCTTGCATTTCCATCATACACTGTTAAATAAGAAAAAAACCAAACCAAACCAAAACAAAAAACCAACACAGACAACCAAGCAACCCCTCCATTTCTAATTGTTTGGTTGTCTTACTGAAAGAGCATTTATTTAAGGAGCTGCAACAGCACATTTGCTTGCCCTAGTGATGAGTGGGAAGAATTAGCCAAATATGCCATTGAAGTCCTATCAAGAGGCAAAAATAGTTGTACTGGAGGAAGGCACAACCATCCCCATACTTTTCAAAGTGTTTAGGGTTTTTGTAGCTCCAGGACAAATGAATTGTCACTTGTTCACACCACTGCCTGCCTCCACATAGACCAGCATTGCTCTGCCCCTGGACTCAGCTTTCACACAGTAGCATGGGCTGAAATGGTAAGAACTCATGACTGTTCTTGCTCCTCCTTTTCTCCCTTGGCTATACTGTCCTATATTGAGCCTTCTGGATATGCAACACAGATTTAGACAGTATAATTTTTAAAGGCAGTCACTCAATTGACATACAGGGAGAACTCAGGTCCAGACCATAGATACCTTAATACAGGTGCCTACGTAGGTATTGTGCACTAGGTACACAAACTCTCACTTCAAACAACAAAGGTTAGTTTAGGTCCTACACATAGTTGCTTAATTTCTTTTAGATGGATGTTACCAGATGCAATACAGGACTTAAAAGGAGATCATCAATGGCAACTGGTATTAGAGCAGTACCCTACAGTGTCTCAAATGACCCTGTGCCTACATGTAAGCAAATGAATCAATCAATCCAGTCAGTGATGGCTGATCTGTTTAACTGATCCTGCAGCAGGAACCTAAGCTTGACAACTTCCCTTCCCCCTGCCGCTACTGCAAAATAATTAGAATATATTTTTGATGCTGTCTTATATGCAGCTAACATGGGACTATTACTCCCTCTTCCACTCTCTGATTTCCAGCAGATGAATATTGTTTAAAGCCCCCTCAGCTTAAAATAAATTTGATTCTGGCAACAGGTCCATAGTGATGTCTGATTTACCTGCCCCTTATAAACCTTGTCACTGTACAACCTGTTACCTAAACTCTACTGCAGAAGTAATGTAAACACAGAAAGAAATAGTGCATCCACCCACAATTCATGATTGTTGGACCTTGTTGGACCATGCAGAGTATAAAGAGCAGGAAGCACCCAAGTTCAATGAGTCTACTGCCCGACAAGGTAACTTTCATATAGGGAA
>NW_010321201.1:29388-30019 GCF_000700745.2 Antrostomus carolinensis
ATGCTGCACTGTTCAGTGCAACCTAATTCTACAACAGTTTCAAATTGCAAGGTACTAAGAGCCAGGGGTATCCTCCCCAAGAGCTGAGCTGCCCTGTCCTTCACTGCTGTGTCTGTGTGGAGGCAGGTACACAGGGAAGAGCTCTGGGCAGCTCCACCATTTGGACGGTTGTTAAGAGACCTTGACATGCAGCAAGTACCAAACAGGGGCCAGTTCATTTCACTGCAACAAAGATGAAGAACCAAAAATTAACAGACAAATTGAGTGATGGAAAAAACTATTTCCTGCCACTTCTCTTAGTTTAAGTTAATGATTAAGATATTTCTCTCACTGCTGTTTTGTCTAGGCATGAGATATCTGCTAATTTTTGGTATGACCCATGACAAAACTAAGCAGGAGAAAGTGAAGGTTATGGTAGCCTTCTGACCCATTTCAAAAAAGGATTATTTTATATGCTGTGAATGACATGGGATACAGAATGAAGTTAGGCTGAGAGGGAAGTAGGAAAATGTATACTGCAAATAGCAAAGCCAGAGGGAAAAAAGTAATGTAAGAGACAATAAATATATGCATAAGAAGGTATGGAGGTCCCTAAATTTATAGAAAGGAAATCTAACCTTGATGCCTACAT
>NW_010321201.1:30107-41134 GCF_000700745.2 Antrostomus carolinensis
GCATAGATGATCCCATTTGGAAGAGGATCAGTCAGCTGCAAACTCTTCTCTGTTTTCTCCCTGTTTCCCATGTGGCAAAGGGAAGGTAACAAAACACAACTCAGAAGGCAAAAAAATTTTCACCCACGAATACAAGGATATAGGAAGACCCATGTAGTCATCCTGTGATGTGGGAGGTCTGTGTCCTCCCAAAATTTATATCTGATAAACAGAGACAGGGGAGATGGCAGACAGAAAGCACACAAAAAGTATTTACCACAAACTACAAATTCTATTTGCAGTTAGAACTGCTTTCAGCTCACTTCAATCTTTTCCACTTGGAATTCACCCAAATGATACCTTACAGTACAAAGTATTTTATAGATGTCATCTAGAACTGGAAATTGTGGCATCTACCCATGGCCAGTATATGTAAGGCTCCCTCTTGCATGTGTTACGGGGATGACCATGTCTTCATGAAAACAGTTTGACCTCAATATTTTACAACACACTCTGAAACTGCAAGTTTTTAATACTTTACATAATTGCCCAGATTTGTCTGTGATTCCAGATCTTCATTTTGAACTCACTATTTTATAACAGCACAAAGGGAATTTAACTTGTCAAGTGGCTGGTAAAGCTGAAAACAAAGTATCATAAGAGAAAATGTCTGAGGTAGACCTTTCTGACCCAAACTTCTCTTTTGCCAGCAGAACAATTTGTCTCACCAGTCATTGTACAGGCTCCATCAATTGTACAGATGATGTTTTTTCTGGACTTGCATCAAAGAACCTCAGCTCATCGATCAGGACGTTCTTAAACCTCTGTCCTTTGACACTAAATCCAAAAGTTCCTTTTTCGTGTGCACTCAACAACTAGACATTGATAACCTCAGAACATAAAAATATGATGGATTTTATCTTGAAGGACCTAGAATAGTTAAATGTGACCAACTTGTTTCTGAAAGGTTTCCTTCAGCTCTGCCTCAAGAATGTGACATATTTGCTGGATTTTTTTATCAGTTTTCAATTTCTTTTGCTTTGTCAGGGAAAGCAATGCTGTTATATATCACACAAAACAGTGATGCAGTGAGGAGTGATGAGTGACAGAATCCAGAAGAGGAAAAGAGTTCCAATAAAAGTGTTTCATATCTTAAGCCATACAGCATTTTGCCAATAATGTAAAAACTTTCAGACTTGGCAGATGCCATTAACCAGGATTTGCTTTTCTACAAGACTAGAAAGAAATTTTTTTCCCTCAGAAAAGCAGGAGCAGTCAATAAAGCCCCTAATCATCACTAGGAATGCAAATACAGGGTAAATCTATCCAATGACCTTACTAAAGAAAAAACGTGAAAGTCAAAGTCTGGAAGTGAAAGACTCCAAATTCATACTGTTGTCCATTTTTTACATTCATTTCATTTTGCCTTATGAATCTGTATAATTATGTGGCTTCTGTCATCACTGTATCCAGCAACCTCCTAAATGCTTAAAATATATATCTTTTTTAAATTTCCCAGCTTGTAGAAATAGCTTAACTGTTTTATGTACCTACATGTATGAAAGATTACAACTAAAAATTATGTAAAGAACATTTTTTTTTTTAATGTTCTGCTCTTAACACAGTAATCTTCATGGTTGAATCTAGGCTTGAATCTCATTGATGGTCACATAAAAGTTTTGCTTCTTCGTGTATATTCAAGTCTCATTGCAGTGAACACAAGTTGTCATGGAAAGCATAGTTTTAAGGAAATAATTTTTTCCTTAGGTAGATAAAGGGGCTTTGGGCATTTGCAGGGAGAGCAACAGCTCAGGGCACGTCTGTGGGAAAGGCAGGACTGGGCAGTGGTGCTGGACACAGCTGAAGGCCATAGCTGAAGGGCTGAGGAGGGATGGAGACAACAGGCAGGGGAAGCAGCCCACAGAGCAAGGTTGGTTGGCTGAGAGCAGCTGCTGAGGAAAAAGTGGCAGATGCAGGATGCTACCAGCTAGCCTTGGCAGCACCAGGCAAGCACAGCTAGCAAGCACATGGCAGCACGAGGAACAGTTAGCAGAGAGGAGGTTAGCTAACACAAACAGCATGTGCCACCATATCGTCTCATTCTCCATCACTGCTACCCAGTAATCCCTAATAATTTCATACTGTGAATGCAAATAATGGCAGGAGGGGGAGCATTTTACCCCCTCTCACCCCCAGGGAAAATGACAACAAATTATTATTGTTGTTCTTTAGGAATTAATTATGCCTACCCTGTTTTTCTTATCTCCCTCAAATAGGCATATTATTTCTTCTGTCATTCAATTCATGTTTGTGCTTGTCAAGTCCAGGCAGATGCCAAAGCTAGTAAAAAGTCTAAATAACAAGTAGAATATATGCAATATCAGTTTCTAAAAGATAGACTCACTTCCTTCATAATAATTGCTCCATTAATGATTTCATTTTGATACTTTATAACATCAGAAAAAACTAAGTAGATTAAAATTTGATCATGCAAACACTTCTAGATCATGAGTACATCGTTTTGCAAAGGAAGGATTGTTTTAAAGAAAAATATGAAGAATTATGAGATAGAAAACCCTGATGTCCACACTTAGTAAACGCTATCTGTAAATACAGAGTAAATATTTTTACACAACAGCAGAGATCCATTTAATCATTGGCATATAGCAGCCTCTGTAAATCCTGGGTAAACTAAGATCATAAAATAAATTAAATTGTATTATTACTAATCTCCCAGTTCTCATAGTTATTTCTGATATTCCAATTACTAACTATCAACCACACTAACATTCAAAGTATATATAAATGGCACCTACAATTAGTTCTTGTCATTGAACGGTGGCATTTGAAGCTAGGTCTTTTTTGTCACTGGAAGGTGGAAAATCTATGGAGACCAAAGATAAAGAGATGCTGCTAAGAACATGGAGTCTCCAGATAACTGAATGAGAAGACAAAAGCAGAGTTAAGATTATGTTGATAGTAGATCTCAACCAGATGTTCACTGACTTTTTCTACCTTTTCAAAGCAGTGAAGCTTGCCTAAGTGAGATACTTTCAATAGTACTACTGTACTTTGAAGACTCTGAATAAAACTGCTGCTTGCAAATGCTGTACACTTGTTTTTTTTATTTTGGGGATTTTTTTTTTTTTTTTTTAATAAGAATGACAAATGTAGTAGTTACTCTTTTTTTTTTTTTTTTTTTTTTTTTTTTTTTTTTTTTTTTTTTTTTTCCCATTTTTAGCTTGCATTTCATGTCTGGTTAAGTTTCTTTTAACTACCTTCCATCTACTACAGCACTCTACATGTGCAACAAGCTCTCCCTGACCAGGAGGAAAATGAAATATCTCCTACCTAGTAGGAGACATTGGAATTCAGAGACACTGTCATGACTCAAGCTCAAGAAGTGGGCCCATCTGAACCTCATGAAGTTCAACAAGACCAAGTTCAAGGTCCTGCACCTGGGTGGGGGCAACCTCCAATATCAATACAGGGTGGGGGATGAAAGGGTTCAGAACAGCCATGAAGAGAAGGTCTTTGGGGTATTGGTGAATGAAACGCTTGACTTGAGCCGGCAATGTGCGCTTGCAGCCCAGAAGGCCAACCGTATCCTGGGCTGCATCAAAAGAAGCGTGGCCAGCAGGTCGAGGGAGGTGATTCTGCCCCTCTACTGTGCCCTGTTGAGACCTCACCTGGAGTACTGTGTCCAGCTCTGGAGTCCTCTGCAGGGGAAAGACGTGGATCTGTTGGAGCGGGCCCTGAGAAGGGCCACCAAGATTATCAAAGGAACAGAACAGTTCTCCTATGAGGTCAAGCTGAGAGAGTTGGGGTTGTTCAGCCTGGAGAAGGCTCTAGGAAGACTTTATTGTGGCCTTTTAAAAGGGGGCTTATAAGAAAGATGGGGACAGATTTTTTGTAGGGCCTTTAGACAAGGGGTAATTGTTTTAAACTAAAAGAGGGTAGATTCAGAGTGGATATAAGGAAGAAATTTTTTGCGATGAGGATGGTGAAACACTGGAACAGGTTGCTCAGAGAGGTGGTAGACGGCCCATCCCTGGAAGCATTCAAGCTTATGTTGGACGATGCTATCAGCAACTTGATCTAGTTGAAGATGTCCCTGCTCATTGCAGGGGGTTTGTACTAGATGAACTTTAAAGGTCCCTTCCAACTCAAACTATTCTGATTCTGTGATCCTGGGATTCTGTGACTTGAGTCATGCAGTTACCCTGATGGAAAGCACTTGAGTTGACCTTCCAGAGATTATAAAGACCCTCCTCAAAATTATAAAGAACATCTGTGGGTTTTTTTAATGTATCAAGGCACATAGAAAAAATACTTTAGTGAGAGTGTCATGTTCACAGAGCTCTCTGGGGGGGATGGAGCAGAAATGGTGCTCTTGAAAGAACACTCTCTTCTTCTACACTCTGTCAACACTTACCTGTTGACACATGCTGTGACACACCACATGTCCTGTTTTTATTGATCATCTATTGATAAAATTTCTTTCTTTGTGTGGAAGCCAGGGCATGGAAGCAGGGAACCCTTTTAGAAGCTTTGTTTGCTACTCATTTATTTCCCTCAATACTGTGGTTGTGTTCAGCCTATTTTGTTCCATCAGTTTTTTGATGTGTCCTACTTCCACTCCTTTAAAGCAGGAACTTTCTTCTCTGAAGGCAAGAGCTTTTACAGTACTTATACTTCCATTGTTCTAATTCCTTCTCTTCCTCTCTCCTGCCTGCCGGGAGTTTGCTTGTGTCCCATTCTGCCCCTTATATCCTCCACTGCTTGTGTGTTGCCCCTTCATTCCTTCCTCTCTCCTGTCAGTGTCTATTTTTCCACTGCACAATGCTTCTAATAGTCTTATGCGGCAATTCTTTAGCAACTCCATACCCCCTCATTATTAATATTTATATCATCTTGGAAACAAATATCTGAAGGCATCAAGATATTAAACACTTTGCTAAGAGTGAATAAAACCAAGCACTAGATAGGTTGGAAGGCATGAATGAAAGCCATTAACCACTTCTCTCCTTTACAGACAGTTACTGAATACATGTTTTAAAGCAATGCATCGTCCTTTTTCTTTCATTATTCAGATTTCCTCTCAAATCAAGGATGCTGTCCCCAGCTATCTGCAACCTCTTTGAATTCATCAGATGAATCTGCTGATGAATCTGCTGTACCTGCTACTCAACAGTGGTGAGGCCACATCTGGAGTACTGAGTCCCATTCTGGGATCCCACTGCAAGATACAGATATGCTGGAGTGAGTCTAGTGAAGGGCCACAAATATGATTAAGGGACTGAAGCATCTTTCATATGAGGAGATGCTGGGAGAGGTGGGACTGTTCAGCCCAGAGAAGAGAATGATCAGAGTGGTCTTATCAATGTATATAAATATTTGATGAGAGGGTATGAAGAAGAAAGAGACAGATTCTTCTCAGTATTACCAGGACAAGAGGTGATGGGCACAAACTGAAATGCATTAAATTCCATCTGAACACATGACAACATGTTTCTTAACTGTGAGGATGATCAAACACTGGCATTGGTGGCCCAGAGAGATTGTGAGGTCTCCATCTGTGGACATCTTTACACTGTGACTGGACATTGACCTGGGAAATCTGCTGTAGCTGCCCCTGCCCTCAGCTGGGGGTTGGACTAGATGATCTCCAGAGGTCCCTTCCTATCCAAATCATTGTGTGAATCTGTGATACAGTCAAGATCCTTGTGTCACACACAGACATACAGGATAACTGACACTGAGTTAAATCAAAAGTTTTACAAACATAGGCAGAAGTTTATCTGAAATTCTGTATTGTGTGTGTCTATATATATATATACACATAGGAAATTGTAACTGACATAAACAGAAGTATAACTTTTTTGGGTAAAGGTCTATGATGGATAAAACCAACTAAACTTATGGTGAGAAGCCTTTTTCTATGTAGGTGTCAGATATCGTAAAAAATATTATCTTTTTTAAAAAATTGGCTGTGATCAAAGAGAAGCAATTTATCAATTTGTAAGGTTAGGCAAATAATCCATTCAGAATTAATATGCAGCTTCTGTCCCCAAGAATGTTTTGTAGGAAATGATTTTAAAATAAGATTCAAATCTTTGTAATTAAGAAGGGCAAATATATTAATAAGGATAAAGGGATACATTTCTAATCTCCAAGTTATGCAAATTACTCTGTGATTTCTGTCATTTACTTCAGAACCAGCAGAACAATGGAGTTTTTTCACATGCGTGACAATCCTTCTCATTTATGTGCTTGACACACTGCAACTGGATATTTATTTTTACATGGCAAACTTTAATGGCATTGAGACTGTAAGTGCATATCTTTTATTTAAATACATTCACAGTTTTAAAACCACAATGTTTATAAATATTTTCCTTTACATATTTTGCACAGCTCTCGGACCTTAGTCTATTATTGTTTGAACTATTTGCTAGGTACGTAACTACAGGTGATTATGGGAACAACTTTGCTTCAGACAAAATTTCATGGGGTTTTTTTGTCTTTGTTTTTTTTTTTTTTGTCCACATGCCAAATACTGGACTAGTCAAATATCAAATAAGTTTGAACCCTGTTGTTAACAGACACATCAAATAAGTTTTATGCTTAGAAGAGAACTATACAAATTCAAACACTTGGTTGTTGTCTCTCTTCCCTTTCACTCAGCTAACATAACAAGGAAGAAACACTTGGTAATACCAGGATTGGGCTAATCATTGCTATTGCACAGTGTGTATACAGCACACAGACGCTGCCTGTGCTCAGTTGAGGGATTAGACAGAACATGCCTGGATAATACAGTGCAGCAGCACAGGGAGATTCCTTAGCTAGCTCAGAACAAGATGAGGGCAAGTAACATGCTAATACAGCTGCACTGCTTTAAATAAGCAGCTCCTTTATAGTAGACAGGGGAGCTCTACAAAATCCCTATTTCCCCATTTTCCTACTCTGAGTATATTCCAGCACCTCTCATACCATCTACCTGATGTTTCTCACACTGAGAAGCAGATCCTGGAAAATGCTTCAAAGGTTAAGAGATGGGGAAGAGGAGCTTTGCCAGGGAGCTGCAGGTGGCACAGCAAAGACTTTTGTAGGGCTGTGGCCAAGTGAACAGAGCAGCAGTGAGGAGGGCTAAGTTGTGCAAGTAGATGATACAGAAGAAATGCAGGGGTGCTAGGAATCCTTTTAGACTTCCTGAAGAACCCTTAGATATGAAACTGTCACAGTGGTGAAACATGGCTGGCTTCTGCATTTTCTTTTGGTGCTATCTCCCCACCTTCAACCACTGTCTTCTCAGCACCACACTATTCCCCATCCCTGTCATTTGTCTTTTGGGTGCCTTCATAGTGCTGCTTTTACAGGTTCCCCAATAATTGCTCTCCTCAGATGTGCTCTATATTTCCGAAAAAAACCCCCAAACAACAACAACAACAGAAACCACACACAAACACACAAAAACCCAAAACAAACAAAAACAACCCCAACCCAGAGCACATTTCATATGCTGGTACTTCCAACAGTTACCAAAACCTCTAAGTCAATAAGCTCATGTTATTTTCTGTATTTGATGAACAAAATTCCTTTGGGTTTAATAACTCTCTATTTTACATACCCCAAACCACACCTATGTGCTGGAGCAGCTGACTAATTTACACTATTAAAGGGAAAAATGATAGCTCTTCAAATGTAACTGATCTTGTGTAAAGATAGACAGAAACATTGGAAAGCTTGATCCCAGGAGGACGTTCAGATTTTCTGTCAGCAATATCACTTCCCTGTAGTCTGAGCCAGAAACCTTCATTACAGTCATAGCTAACAGGCAATATTTCTTCACACTGAAGGAGTGCACAATTCTGGTCACTGAGGTAAAGGGTGCAAGGGATGCTGGAAAGACAGAAGGAATCCCAAGTAAAGGAATACTTTCTCTTCTTTGTCACAGAACTTTGGAGAAACTAAAGACAGATGCTGAAAAGAAAGGTCTCACATAAGAAACAATTTGTTCTCAGTATTTATTGCCCTGTGGTTTAAATCTCAGTAAATGAAGGAATTTTCAGGTATTTACACAGAAAAAATGAAGGCAGGTTTGAAACAAAGATACTCTTAATGATACCTTTTTTTTTTTTTAAATGCTGGTGGTATTAGTGCCAGTGTTTCAGCTTTCAGGATAGATGAGCAAACTCAGCAGGTCATCAAGACATGTACTTCTACGTACGGCACGCTAAAACTGTATAATTCAACTGATGACAAGTGCAGCTGCTGCTTTGTGAAATAGGGTCAAAGCAGCATGTTACAGAAAACATATAAGATTGTCTTAAAGGAAGACATTTTCCTGTGTCACACACTCATTCACCTGCAAACCCTTCAAGGTGGAACTTGTGACTGTTCTGCATATGGATATAGATGAGATTACAAGGCTCCACTATAAAAAGTTCACATAAATAACTGTAATGATGTGAACAGACCCACTGAAATACATGGGCACTTTTCATCTACAAAAAAACCTTACTTTTATAAGTAAATAAATACTTGATCTACAAATAATGTGACTATGTACTTATATCAGATGATGAGAAGCATTTGAAAAACAGATCTGAAAGCTGAGCTTTCCTTTTTTTCCACAGGTTTCTGGAGAACAGAGGAGTTATTTACTTAAAGCAAATCACTCTAGTCAGCAATTTGCAGTAAAACAATGAAACCCACACTTTTAGGCATAACCACCTGCCTAGATTGCCATATTCATCAGACCTTGGCTAACTAGTTGACAGAACTTACAAAAACTACTGGGATTTCTGGTTGGCTTCCTTCTTAACTCCCTTTTGCAGATCTGTTTGGGTTCATGCAGTTAACAACTTTCAAAATGTAGGCAGAGCTGCTGAATAACTTGCTGACACTTGAAACCAGAAGCTTTTCTATTTATGTGAGAGAAAAAACTTTCTCAGTTGTTGAATTAGAGTTTACAGGAGACACAGAAACCACAGCACCATTTCCAGAACCATAAAACTCATGTAATATCCTGCCATAAAGCTACATGTAATATCCTCTGCAAACTTACAAAACACTTGAATTCAAAATTCAGTAAATGAAAAAATTGAGAATTTGTTAGGTTAAAAAGGGAGGAAGGAGGAATTTGGAGGAATTTTACAGTTTACCAAGCCTCTGAGTAAAAAAGAAAGAAAGAAAAAATAAATCTATCAACCCTGTAGATGCATTGTGTCCATGTAGTACATCATATTAGTGATTACAGAAGAAATCACCTCTACACAAGAGTGACTTTTACCTTGAGGAAAAGGATCCATCTCCACCAGATCATTAAAATCTTCCATAAAATCTTTGAGGCTTATTTCCTTGCTGCATTAAGTGCAAAGAGCACATGTGCCAGAACCAAGACCCACATCAGAACAGGACGCACCATATATACTAAGACCAGAAATACATATTGGAAGAGGAAAAATGTTGCCCTGGAGTAGCAGCCCTCATCTGTGGATGCTTTTTCCAGTCACATTAATATAAAGGAATGGAGTGGCTGCTGCCTCCATTATTAATCCACCCCCGCTCATTTTTTTCAGAAAGTGTCAATAAAAAAGGTTAAACTGATACTAACCAAGTAGTGGGTTAGTACTGTGTTCAACGTAGTCTGAGCTCTCCCTCTTTGTTTCACAGAGGGTAATAAAAGAACACTGACTGGTAACTGCTTTTGTTGAATTCTGACTGCATAAAGCAAAGTAGCAAAGGTGAAGATATTTACGACCCTAAAGATGTCAGTGTTTGTGGACATACTTTACCCATCTTCTCAAAATCCCCATTGATCTCATATCATTATCTCAAAAAGTCAATCGGCTGCTACTACCCAGAACAAACAGCAGTTTTACCTCAATACAATTAACCTTATGTCTTAAAATGTCTTTGAAATATTGTCCAAGTTGATCATTAAAAAGGAAGTGGGATAGTCAGAATTGTAATGGCATCATTAATTAGTATCAATATCTAGTATTAATCTTTATTAATAAAATAATCATACTGCTCTTAAGTGGCTAATAATTTTGCCAATAATAAAATAAAAGACATTAATCAAGGGGTACATCCTAGCACATTTTACTTGAAATATTTTGTTCCTGAAGTCTGTATTTGTGATATTGCTGATTGTTTAACAAAATACATTAAACTCACTATCTATTGCACTCACCACATACTGTTTACTCACTGCATAATTATGAAGAGTAACAAAGAGGCATCACTTTAGAGACAATAGCTACTTAATGCCTGTAGTACTACTGCAAGAAAAGTAATACTGTGCCCTTTTCACTCAGAGGAAAAAAGTTATGGATAGTCAAGCAGTGACAATTACAGCCCAGGTATAATTCTGTGTTGTAAGTATGGTGGTTATGGCCAACAGCCAAACTCTCACCCAGCTGCTCACTCACCTCCATCCTCAGCAGGCTGGGGAGAAAACAGGATGAAAAAGCTCATGGGTCGAGATGAGGACAGGGAGACAGCTCACCAGTTACTGTCACAGACAAAACAGACTCCACTCAATTTAATTTATTGACAATTAAAGTAGAGTAGGATGGAGTAAAATTGCGAAACAGAGACAGAAACTAAAAACACCTGCTCCCCCAACCCCACCCAGGCTCCACATCACTCTTGACTTCCCAACTCCTCTATCTCCTCCCTCATTCAGCAGTGCAAGGGGATGGGGCATAGGGGTTAGGGTCAGTCCATAACAGCTCCTCTCTGCCACTCGTTCCTCCTCACACCTTTCCCCTGCTCCATTATGGTCTCCTCCAGGAGCTGCAGAGGAATATCTGCGCCAGGGGCTGCAGCACCTCCTTCCCCTTGTTCTCCCACCTTGGTGTCTGCGGGGCTGTTTCTCTCACATCCTTCCCTCACTCCTCACTGTGTGTGCAGTGTTTTGCCCTTTTTAAAATACCTTTTCCCCAAGGCACCACCACTTTGGCTCAGGGGCTCAGCTGTGTCCTGCAGTGGGTGGGTTGGAACGGCTGGGAACGGGTGTGTTGGGGCCCGGGGGA
>NW_010321201.1:41218-43738 GCF_000700745.2 Antrostomus carolinensis
CTCTGCTCCAGTGGAACGGGAGCGAAACAGTCTCCTGACACCCATTCCCTGGTGTGTTCCATGGCATCCAACTGTAGAGACACACAAAAAAAAAACCCAAAACAAAACAAAAAAGATAAATTGAAAATGCAAAGCCTGTCCCACCTAGATTCAGAACCTTCTCCTGAAAATACCCTTCTCAGAGGGTCGTCCTCTTTTTCTTGAGCACCATAACTTTAAGAAGGAATTAATTTATTTTCCCATTTCAAAACATCTAGCTCAACTGGGAAACACAGCTTTGGGTGACATAAATCAAGGAGCAGCAGCTGCTCTGTGCTGATCCCAGAGGTCCACATGTGGCAAGATTCGGTTTGGAACCACATATGGACCAGACCAGTTCTGTCCTGTGGAGAACAGTGCCACCTCTAATGCTTTTCTGCTGGTGAGGATGCCCCTGGCTCCACTGAGAGCTATGGTATAATCCTCTACTTCTTCCCATGCATATACCCTCTTCTAGTGCAATGCTTTGCCAGGGCTGGTAGCTAGCCTGTCTGCTACCATGCTTATTGCAGGAGACAATTAAGACTTGGAAAGTTTTTCCTAGTTGTTATAAAGTTCTGGTGGAGATGGACCCTAGTACCACAGAGGTAAGAGCTCCCTCTGATGAAGATGACCTTACCAAAAACCCCACATTTTCATGTTCTCCTGAATCCGAAAATGCCTGGGACTACAATAAATAGTTTTTCAGTCTGTGTGGCTCAGGTTCTTCTCCAGGTTCATCCTCCTTCAAGTAATTCTCCACATTTAGTATTTCCCCATCTCCATTCTCTCTCACACCTGATGCTCACCAACTATTCTATTAGTGAACTGCTGTAATTAATTTTACAGAGAGAAAAACTGCAGAAAACAGTTCAGAATTAGGAGACTGGTAACAACTGTCTATGCTTATTACCTATGGAAATATAAATGCCCAAAGAAGATAAAATGCTCATCATAATAATGAAAAAATGTGAGAGAACATGAATTTAAAATTCTAATACTTATTAACTAAACAATGCAAGTGGGGGAATTGAAATTTACATGAAATAATTGGAGATAGTAAGTATTCTTGAAACTCTCAAAATACATTTTAGGAGTGAAAAGGTCATGCTTCCCCATATAATATTATGAAAAAAATGATTTCAATATTAAAACACTATCAGTGCAATGCATATGTCATTTTTTGTTTCTGTGATATAGCTTTTTACAATGATCATTTCCCAATTATTAGCCTAAAAAGCATCTCAGTAGACAGAAATAGAGATGAATGCCTCATTGCTATACAGCCAACATCAAGTACTTTCATCATTTTTTTCCTTTTTCTTTCAAAGGAGGAAATTAAACCTCTGCTTATAAGATTTAGTGGTCCTTCAGAAAACAAAGCCATTAGAATGAGTGGCACATGATCAGAAAAACTGTATTCTGAGTGTCTGAGCTGTTAATAAGCTGTTTGACTTTGAGATATTAAAACAATAAATTTACAATACAAATTCATGAACAAGAAAAGTTGTAAAGTGTGTAGACAAGTGCTCTATAGGATTCCATTTATTTGCTTCATGACAGTGAGTCCCTGTATATTACAGTTCAAATCAAAATCCATAATGGAGACAGAGAGAAAGAAAGTGGGGGAGCAGGACAGCATTAGAGGACAGACTGTAAGAAGGACCAGATAAAGTGAGGAAAAAGAAAATATGGAATTAAGGTGTCAGGCTTCACCTTGGCCATTTTGCTTGTATGTCTCCTCTCATCCTATTGACTTGTATTTAGCTGTTGGGATAAGGACTAATCTTTGAACTATATATAAAATCCAGAAATTATTTTTATTACTTATTCTTGCACATAAAAAGCATATATACAGAGCAGGATTAGTCTATCATATTGCTTACATTATAAAAATCAGCTACCTGGCATTGTGTTTTCTAGTTCATTATCATTACACAGAGTCACAGATTATCATGGTAGCATATTGGGAAAAGCACTATAGAAAAATATTAAACCAAAAACCAAAAATCCTGAAGAAAATGTCATCAAAAGGTTTTTAAAAAAGGAGACACGAGTGGATATGGGCAGTTTTTTGCCTTAAAACTTTATCACTAATGAAACAATGTTTGTCAACCAAACCAGTGGGGCTCCAAAATACAAGCTGCCCAACAGTTTTCAAAAAGATGTAGACTTCATAGTAAAAGAAATAATTCTTTGGAGGAATTAAAGAATGATAATGAGCTGAATTTGCAAGTGTTACTCAGAACATATCCCTAGATGAGATGAGAGAAAACACAAAGGTGCTTGTTTTAAAACTTTTCAAGTAAATAATGAATACAGGTACCATTAAAATTTAGAAGGATACTCTGAGGGAGGATAACCAAGGTAATAGTAACGAAAATGCAGTAAGAAGTTAAATACATCTTCTGCAAAAAAATGAGTACACCAATTCCAAACTCTTTCTCTTCTATGCAGATGCATCCTTAATGCCAGAAATCCTTCTAGCAACATAGTAAAGGG
>NW_010321201.1:43763-66117 GCF_000700745.2 Antrostomus carolinensis
AAGTTAGCACTGCTTTAAAACTTGGGCTAGGAGGAAGATTAATGAATTGGGGACAATCACACCTCAGCAATGAAGATCACAGTACTGAATTTGCAGCACACTGCCTCAGAAAAGGGCTTCAAATTTTCTTCTTCATCTATGGGAATACAATTGCAGGCTACGAACAGGCTTTACTCTCCAATAAATAAAGCATCAAACAGAACGCAATGAAAAATAAATGGGCCAGTTGCTGTGTGAGGTAAAAAAAAACAGCTTTACCCTTTGACTTTAATAGTATTGCACTGGGTGCAAATTAGGATTTGTATTTGAATAATTCTGTACCAGACACTCAATTTGTATGATGAAAATAGAACTTGCCTACTCAATACTCTATTTACAATTGCAAATGAAGGACAAGATTGATAAATCATCCAATTTCTGCCAACTTCTACACAAATAAGTTACCTATAGGCCAGAATTAATTTGTTGCAATGACATTGCAAGGTCAGGTGTTCTAAGGAAGTGTTGTGCTAGCCCCTCCACAAAGGGATGATGGCAGAGTCATCTATTTGTCCTCTTTGGGTTTAGAACTGATGTCTTTAGCAACATTTTTTGACATGAAAAGGTGATGGCAGGCCAGAGGAGGAGCTTCTGAACCATCAATTTTACGGTGACCTGCATACGGAATGGAGAAGAGCAGTAGTTGGATTCCCAGTATTACTTCTGGTTCAAAGACTGTGAAAATGGAATTTAGTGAACAAATTTGCATCCCTACATAATCTCTCATGCCATGCTGTTGTGGGTAATAGGTGAATATAAAATTCCTATCTGCATTCTTCATATCTAATTTTAACATACACTTTTCACCTGAGAAGTCTGGTCCAGTGAATCACTTGTCTTACCTAGACTGTCTGCCTTAAAGGTTTGATGAAAGTATGAAAAACTTCAAAATCTCTCTGCATGAAGAGGAAAAGAAAAACAAAATAAAAAGTTAGTGAAGAAAGTATTTTTTTCTTAGCTACTGCCAAGTATCAAATTAGTTTCTGTTCATTTGAAGACTCACTTTGTATTAACTTTTCTTCTGACATTACAGGAAACAGAACTTGCCTGAGGCTTCATCTTTTAAAGACTATTTCTGAGATGTTTTGCCTGTAATTGTTAGTTGTCATGAGGTCACCTTGCTCTTGGATCACAGTTTGCGAAAAGAAAAATCTGAACAAACATATTATTTGTAAAACCACAATGATGCACGATAGCAAAATGTCATTCATGTTCCATTTCTGCATAGTGATCTTTCCTCTGCATACATGAGATATATATATAATGGTATGCTTAAAGGGAAAAATATGTATTTGAAATAAAATAATTCCTTGTTCAACAGCTATAAATGCAAAACAAACCTTATTTACCAAAAAAAAAAGAGAGAAATCTATCAATCCCTATGATTCTCCTCGCCTCCAGACTGTGATGGAAAAATTAAGCAATTAAAACAAAACCAGGAAGTTTTTTTTTAACACCTGCTTGAAGCATTGAGACTGAAGTGCACTAGAGTGCTAAGACGTATCAATTTATCCTGATTCTGTTCCTTACTGGACACACTGGTATGTCAGTTAGGATCTGTACATACAGTTCTTAACTGAATTTATGACCAGGTAATGATGTTGTTGACCCTGAATGCAGCTTATTCTAAATACTGTTGAGGAGCAACTGTTAGTAACTATGAATAGTAATTTTAGAAAAACCCTAAGCATGAGGTTTACTTTGCACCTGTCACAACCTTAAAGTTAGAAAGAAGCAATCCTAAAGTGAATGCTCAGGTTCCTTCTACATTCAATGGAGAGAGGTGTGGGCTTCAAAACTCCTCCAAAAGGAAACTTCAGGCACCTAATTTTGGTGTCTAAAATTAAGTGCTTAGGAGTATTTCCTTACTAGGTGTGGATTACATTATTATTATTCAAGGTAGGACCTTGTAACTCATTTTGCATAGTTTGATAGATTCCAGAAGAGGGAGATTGGCATTCTTTTGTTCCTTTTTCTGCAGGAGGACATCCCAAAGAATTGACTCATATGCAACTTACTGTCCTTCTAGGAACATTTTCTCCAGAAACACATTCTCTGGTTGGCACCTATGAAACTGTATGAAAGAATATTAATACAAACACAACCACATTGTTGTAGATGCAAATACACTCTTGAATGAAACCTCTTGTCTTCTTCCCACTGGAACAACCAACTAACCAATTGTGCAGGTAGCAGATAAGCCATGTCACTCTCCGGGCTTCAAACCACAGCAAACTCACAGCTGTGTTGTTGACTGTTTCTTTAGGCAATTAGGGAACAGCACTCGTTAGTTTCCGAGTAGTGTCAGAGATTCCTCACTTAGAAGATGGGTGTAATATTGTGCTCACTTATCTGACATAACTGATGAAATATTTAGCTACGGCTTTAGCTATCCTGCAAATTAAGACCAATAGCTGAAAGTAATTCCTTTATGAGAGCTGATAGGCCAGTGAAGATTATGAAATATATGATTCATCTCTACAAAAAGCAGACCTCTATGAGTGGAAAAAATAGCTCTAAATCTTGTATTTTTTAATCTGAAATAAGGTATCTGGGAAAGCAAATTTGAGAATGCTATGACTTTTGCAATATCATGTAACTTTTCAAATTACAAGTTATGAATTGATACTGCAAGGTTAAACATTTTTTGTAACTTTTCAGTTTGACAGTACAAAGTGCTAGTTATACATGACATAATGAAGTCATACAAGACAGAAATGAATTATTCATGAAACCGGTCATACTTATTCTGAAAAAATTTGCATGTATTATTTTTCATGTATTATTCTACCTAACTGGAAAGAAAAACTGGGAACAAAATGGGTGGGAGATCTTCGCAGACAAATAACCCAAACCACACAAACTTTTCTGACTGTCACCTTTTCTCAAATTGGTGTGGCTCAATCTCACCTTGTCAAATTCAGGTCTAATAATCTGCTGTTGTTTGAGATGAATATAATGACAAAGTAGTCTCTTAGCATGTTTGAGATGGATATAATAGCAAAATAAACCCTTAGAATGCTGCAAGAACTTGAAAAAAGGCACACAATAGATCTTTTCCTCAGAGCTACTATATTGTAAAATATAGAGCATCTACTGAATCTAATCTTCACACTTGAATCTTATCATGACACTTTCTTCCCTCTTAAGATGATACCTTAATTAGGTGTGTCTATTTTTAAATTATAACAGAAGTAAAAGAATATGAAGTAAATTATTCCCAAATTACTTCGCTTGGCAAAACTTGGTGTCTTTAAGGTGAACAAATAAATTTATCTTTTTAATATAATGCCATCATTTATTAAATATATATATTTCACTATGGAAAGTAAGAGGGTTTTTTTCCAATAGAGGTAACACTTCAACAATTTCTGTGCGTGTATTCTTGCTCTGTTCCTGAAGAACGTTCCATTTATGAGACAAATAAAGAACTATTTTATTAACTCAATTATAACGATGGAGGAAAGAATGAGCAAAGCAGAATGTCAGAGAAGAAAAATTTCCTTGCAATGGGCAAGGCACTAGAAATACATCTAGTGCACTTGAAATTACAGTGTTTGTTCTCTGTGATGAACAAAAATGCATAAAGCAATTCAGTCCTTTAGGGGTCTGAATTTTGTCTGCTTTGATATGAATACTGAGACAACTGTCTGGAGTGCTGTTCTCGATAAGAAATAAAGTGAAGTAGGAGAAGGCATTTGAACAGTGTAGGGATAGTCATACTTGTAATGATTAAACACAGTTTCATGCAGAGTAATTTCAAAAGCAAAATCATTATAAAGGGAACAAAATGTACTTTTACAAGAGCTTTATCTGACATGACAACACTATTCTGATGTTAGTAATGTATACTAGTTTCATAGTCTCTGTTTTGATTGTTTGTACAATCTACTATCCTAGTATACTAACTACAGTCCTAATAATTGCAACACTACCATGTTTCTGTATTCTTGCCTTGTCCTTTCTCATATATATTCTCAATGTTTACACTTTTTGCTATTAACTATGTTTACTCTTAACTTCCAAAGATAAGGAACATGGATGGGTAGAAAACAAGAATGGGAAGGTGAACCTTAGTAGACTGAGAGGGAGGTATGGAAAGACAATAAACTGCAGATTGCTGAGGACCCAAAATGGCTAAGGCACCACTCTAGGAAATAGTTTCAACATGGGCTTGTTTCAAAGTTTTCTAAATCACTTTGCTATTTCATCTCACACAATCATATGCTACTGATAATGCCAGGTGGGAAGAAAAACTCCATGCAACAGTACAGGCGGGGCTAGAAGACATCTTTGCTGAAAAGGACCAGCAAGGAAACTCTCTCGATGGCCCACGAGTTCAACATGAGTCAGCAATGTACCCTGTTGTGATAAAGGTTACCCACGTACTGGGCTGCATTAGCGAAAGCTGAGCCAGCAGGTCAAGAAAGTCAATTATTTCCCTTTATTCAGCACTATGGAGGCTGCATTTGAAATAGAGTGATCAGGTCAGGGCTCCCCAAGACAATAGATGTCAAACTGGAGAGAGTACAGCAGAGAGCCACTCAGATGGTTAGAGGGCTGGAGCATAGGACAGAGGAATAGAGTCTAAGAGGAGCTGGATTTGTTCAGCCTGCGAGGGAGAAGGCTATTGGGGATCTACTTTACTTCTCTCACTTTATTCTTTTTATTTCATTATTTAAAGAGGAGTAATGGAGAAGACAGAGGCAGTTTTTTAGATCTGCACAGCAAAAAAGACAACCGTCACTAGCTTCAACAAAATAAACTTCAATTGGGCATAAGGAAAAAATTATTTTCAAAGAGGGGTTAAGAACTGGAACAGGCTGCCCAAAGGGGTTGTGTCATCTACACCATGGAAACATTCAAAACTCAGCTGAGGAAGGGGCTGTGCAATTTCAACTACAGAGGAAGCAAGCTCTACTCTGATCAGGAATTGGGACTAGATAACCTTCAGAGGTCTTTTCCAACCTGGATTATGCTATGAACTATGAGGAAATAAATTTTCTTACTTATCCACAGAGCAATTACAATGCCATAATTCTGCTGTCATGTTTATGAAGCACAGACTAGCTGAATAAAGAGATCCATTCCTATTCCCCTGTTCAGCCATCCATTCCCATCCTTATATTAACTCCTCACTTGTGCCAATAAAAAAGCTTGTGCTTCCAGGTGGTAAAGTAGGCAGAGAAACTGGTCCAAGTTAAAAATGGAATATTTATTTTGCCTGCCCCTCTACCATCACCTCCCTTTGTCCAGCACAACTGTTTGTGTGAGCACAGCAGCAGGAAAACTAATCTAGGGAAGGCTGAAATGCCTTTTTTGGCAGCTTCAGGACTTTAAAGTGATGGTTAAACTCCAGCATAAATTTATTTAGCTTACCCACAGCCAATGCCCTTCAGCTCTCTTGTAATAAACTGTTTCTATGGGTATAATATCTCCTTGTGGTTTCTGCTCAGTTAGCTCACCTCAGCCAGTGAGCTGTGGCCTCTGTGGCATGTTACATCTGCTGTGATATTAACCATGTCACAAGCCAAATTTTCAAAAATGTCAAACAATTTTTCATTCCTCTTTTTTTAAAAAAATTCTTTATTTACAGGGCACTAAGGGCCTCATCTATCCAAAAGGGGCTCTAGCTTTATTAACTACAGCATTATGACAAGATTCAAAGCCAGTGAAAGTGATTTAAGCTGGACTTTTTTTTTTTTAAGTGGAGGAACCTAAAAGGATTAGTCACTGAAAATACTGCTCTTAATCACTGTGGTCCATGTCTCCATAAGCATAATACTTTTCTTACTTTAAAGGACAGTATGAAAAGAAAAAAAAAAGTTAGTTTTGGGAATTACCCAGATAACACAGTGATACATATACATAATATTAAGAGCTGTTGCAAGCTGCTGACACCTCTGGCAGCTCCAGGCCTGGGGCTGCTGGAGCCCAGCCCTTTGCCCGGGGACTCTGCCCAGGCTGAGGGACATGGCTGACACTTTCTCCTTTGCAGGTTCAACAAGCAGCGAATCTGAGCACATATCCCAGACACACAGACATGGGGACACACGCACGCACACACACACACACACACACACACACACACACACACACACAGAGTCAGAGAGGACATGGACAGGGCCGGTCACACAGACGGACACAGACAAGGCACTGTCCCCAGCAGCACCCACATTCAGGAGTCACACCAGACACAGGCACAGATGACCATGTCCTCTCCTCCTCTCCAGCTGGCAGAGGTGGAAGGTCACACTGCAGCACACACACCACACTCCCCAGGTTCACAGGCACATGCACATTCCCGGGTCCCCCTAGCACTGCCATGGCCCCTCTGCCTGCTTGGCTCCCCTGCCCAGATCCTGGCTCCCCTTACCCATCCCATGGGACCCTGACCCACACAGAGCAATCCCACAGCCACTCCACACTCGCAGGTCCACCCTAATACCAGCATAGACCCTCCACCTGCCTGGTACCCCTGCCTGGACATGCAGCGCCTTGCTTGTTGGCTGGTCCAGCTTGGAGTTGGCCAGTGAATCCACACACACATCCCATGCACACCTGGTTTGGGGAAAGTACAGCATTTAGGATTATAGTTTTTTCTCAGCCACAGATTCAGTGTGCAGCTGCTGAGAAGTCATTTGAACTGCTCTAGTCCTCAGTTCCTTTTTCTCTGAGACAGTGGTGAGCCTGCCGCTTCACAGTGCTGTTCTAAAGATCAGCGCACTCGAGCTTTGAGGTGGTCAGATGTTCAAGTAGCAAGGACTAAAAAAAAAAAGAAAAGATAATACCTTGATGAAGATACTGAATAAAAGCTTAAAAGCTCCCTTCAAAGCGAAAGGATGGAATAAGGAAGATTTAAAAAGGCACTTCACCTAGGAGGTTCAAAGCACAAAAGAGAAGGAGGGAATTCCTTTTACCCAGCCTCAGTCAGGTGCCCACATGAGCAGACAATCAGAGAGGTAAAAGAGAATCAGCCTACCTAACGCTCAGAAAGGTATTTATGTTACGTCTTATTACTTGTTAGAGGCACTTTGGCCACATCTACAGTAAGAAGCTTTCCCTGGTCCAGGCATACACTGACTATCAGGGCTAGAGTTAATGCACACACCAACCTCTCATCCACCACTGGGCACTCACGGGAAGGGAATACACATTTTGGGATGACAGCCACAGCACATTTCAGTTATTCCCTTATCTAGAAGGATGGGAACTATATTAAAACAAACCACAGTAGAGAAGTACAAACGCAGCCTTTGTGACTAGTTTTTACAGCCTCCACTTGCTTTTTTACAGTCACTATGACTCTGTATCTGAACAAAAACTGAACTTGGGTCCTAAATTCCATTCCAGTAATGTATTCATATCCTTCACACCATGACACCATGAAAAATTAAGAAAACAAAAAACTTCTAAGAACTTTAGTTCTTAGGGTTACCTCAGCCTGTGCACATATCTAAGCCTAAATTAGGATTAGTGAGAAAAGCGTGCAGACTACCTGCCTATCAAGAATATGAGATACTCACACTGTGACCCCTGGCTCTTAACCCCTCTCTAGCTCCCTCTCCTATGACCACTGTTGGCTTACTGTTCAGTCTGGTCTCTATTTTTCAGTTTTTGAGTTGTCCAGGATTTCTCTACCCCTTGAAATAGATTTAACAACTGTCTCATGAGTGCAAAGGGGGACTTGGTGATTAGCCTCCTAACTTCAGTAGTATGAATCTCCAAGTAGAAAGACAATTGACAATTAAGACATAATACTACAGGACTTCCTACTGTGGCTGATACATAATGACTACCTGTCATTAAAAGCTCCTCAGAAGCTTTTAATAAACTCAGAGAAAATTCTTTGCAGTAGTTGGTGCCCCAGAAGGCATAATCAGTTTTATGAAGAATTTTTGCAGAATATGGACACCTTGGTGTTCATACAACACTCAGATATATTCTCATATTGATTTAGGCTAATTTCCATTAAATCTAGCCCTTTATCAAGAAAACAAAACAAAACAAAACAAAACAATTTTATTGTAGGAATAAAATATACAGAAACTTCACATTCCCTTACCATGTAAAATAATTAGATATTCTTTTTTCTTTATTAAGATTGTTAAGGTTGGACATGTCTTCCCAGTAGGTATCTCTATTAAGATTACTTACCTACGCCCAACACTTAAATCAGCTCCACAGACTTTTAAAATGTGTCACTCTGCTAACACTGAAGGCTTTAAAGGAGAAAATATCAACTCAAAGAAACACTTTATATTCTCAACCGCTTGGTAATGCACAGTTGTAAAGACAGATGTAAACTTTTAAAGACCTTTTTAGACTTTTTAAACTGCATTGCTAGTCTTCACTTCCTCTTTTATTGCTTTCAGCTAATTTTCTGCTGAACACTGAGAGCAAGCATGTGTAATGAGAAGAAACAGAAGAGGACTCATAAAACATATGGACTACATTTTTCAAAATTAAGCATTATCTAGTGTGTATTTCTAAATTATGCATACAGAAACTAATAGTAGGTAACTGACCATGGGCAACACCAATACCTGACTTGTACTTCACAGTAGGTATTGGATCCATAAATTATCTGCATATTGCAAGTTGTGACTATCTAGTTTTGAAATTCTAGCCCATATATCCACCTACTACAACAAGCAACAGTAACAAGTAAACCATTTTTACCCGTGTTGTCTGTTTAAATGATACTTACCCAAGGAAAATGGACAGATATTTTAAAATGGCTGTTTCATTTCCTTTCCTCTCCATCTACGGACATGGATTCCATAAATTCAAGAACAGAGGTTACAAAAAACAGTTAACATACTGGAGTATGAAATATTCTCTGTAGGAAAAAAATAAAAGAAAACTCACAGCCAGCTTGTTTATGATTAGAAGAGTGTAAACACGCATCTATTTTATTTAACTCAGTAATTCTCTGACACAACTTATGATGTGTTTGATCAGCAGGCTTCTTGTTCATCTTCCATCATAGAAGTATCTCTGCTTTCCTCAGGGGTATTGACAGCAGGCAGCAATCAAAGCCATCTCACTGCCAGTATCTCATTTAAATGGAATGACATTCAGCTACAAAAGTCCAAAATGCCTTTAATTCACTGTACTGTACTGTGCATCTCAATGAAAAAATACACCCTTACTTAGAAAAGGAGACATTTAGACCTTTTTTCTAGGAAGGGTTTTGTTCATTAATCAGTACTTCAGAGGTGTGTAGCACATGGCATCACTTGTTCTTGAGCAGACTTCAGGCATAAGGCAGCTTTGTCTATCATAATCCACTTTGGATATGTTGTCTTTGAGTTAAATAATATAAAGTCATCTTCAGAACTAGTGTAATTGGTTTATCTGTGGCCTTTCAAACAGAAGAAGCATATTTCAGCAAATCACACTTTAAAAGCAAATCACTCCACCTGTCTGACTTTTCAGCCTTTTCAGGACAAGTTAAGTGTAAATTAACCCATAATGTGCTGGAGTAGAGTCCTATGTAATTTTCCTTCTTACTTCTGCTTGGTTTTCTACAATTCTCAAAGAAGAAAAGTCAAACCAACAAGGTTTTTAATGACAGAACTTTTTCTGAAAATTCCAAATGCTATCTAGCTTTGTCAGCACCTTGTCCTGACTTTGGAAAATGTTGGGAGTTTAGTCTTTTAACCAGGAGTACATGAAATAGCTTGCAACTAGAAAGTGGCTCTCCAGCAATTCCCAGCCTGTCCTAGTGTCAGGTTTTGATATAGCATGACCCTCTGGAAAAGCCAAAAGGCCAACCTGAATGCCTCATTACTCTAGAGAACTTCATATATTGCTGTACCGAGGGACTAACCAGGATCAGTGATGAGACAGGAATGGTGTTTTTCTGTAGTGTACACGCACTGTCATCGCTTGTAACTTCTGCACAGTAGTGGGGTCAATTTTGGTTTTTACTTAATATGCTGTTAATTGTCCTTGTTACCAGAGCATGAACAGGTCTGTATCCAAATTTGAACTCATGTGTCTATCATATGGCTATCACCTTTTTTTGTCCAAGTCTGTAGTGTCAGAACACTGTTGACCCTTCTTAGGCCTATTTTGGCCCTTCTGAATTTAGTTCCCAGGCAAATGCTAGCTAGGTTATGCTTCCATGTGTTAATTCTGTACCCCCAGTGGTGTATTCCAGTTTCCAGTTTTAATCTGAACTTTTATCAGAAGTCCTTTGTTTCCGGGCATTATAGGTCTGGCTCCTCTGCATCACTCGACTCATACATTTTCAGATTTTCAGATTCCTTCATGTACTTCACCCTTGTGTAGAAGGCCCTATTCTCAGTCAGTCTTCATATTATCATGACAAAGTTGTTTAATAATTAGCTTCAGTTAATTAAAAACTATTGTCCTTGTTTTTAGCTGGAACAGAACTGGGTTTCTTTTTAGTAGTTAGAATAGTGCTGCATTTTGCTTTCAGCCTGGGACTTGTTATGAGAGAGACACTGATAACATACCAGCGTTTGCATTTTTGTCACTGTAAGTGAAGGACTTTGTGTTCTGTTAGTCTACAAGCACAAGATTTAAGGGGGGGTGAGTAATATTTAAATTAATAAGCTACATTGACATTTAGATATGCCAATGGGGTATTCCGTATCATATCACATCATGTCCAGTATATTAGTGAGGGTCTCTTCCTCTTTTGGCTTCTCTCGGGCTTGGTCGGTGGGTGGTGAGCAGTTGCACTGTGTATCACTTATTTACATAATTTGTTACTGTTATCATTATCACTACTATTTTAATATTAGTATTATTCTAAGTTTTTATTTTATTTCTGTTATTATATTGTTCTTAACTCAACCTGCATGTCTCTTTACCCTTGCCCCCCAGTCCTCTCCACTATCCCCTAGGGGTAGGGAGGAAGTGGGTGAATGTCTGTGTTGGCTGCTAGCCAAGGGCTAGCCCAGTGAAACTATGACAACTATGAAACATAACAAGTTACACAGACCAGATATAGTAAGAAATAAAGGACCTTCTGATTGTCTCCTTCTGTATTCAGTGCTTAGATGGCAAATGTAACTGTTCCTTAATTTTTCTTTCACATTCCAGGGGAGAGTTCTAGTGATTTTTTACATGTCCTATTTTTGAAATCAGACTATTTCTTCCAACATCTACTCATTGTACATGTGTTCAGCAGCCACAGCAGGGCAAAGCACTTAGATGAGATCTTGTTTATTCAGTGACTAGTGCTAAATGCTTCTGCATAACCGAATAAAAGTTATTGTAGTTCCTTCTTTGGCTCCCTAATTCAAACCCAGCCACTTATAATGACAGCTCCTAATTCCTCACATTTTTCTGTCTCTGTTAACGTGACATAAATATATTTGCTATAGTCTGAAGCAATTGATTTAAAAAAAACCCCAACAAACAAAACCAAAAATTCTACCTGAATTTTCAGGTCAGTTGAGAAAGTTGAATACATAATCTATTTCATATTCATTGCATGACCTACTGGTCAGGCTCACCCAACTGATGAAGTGTGAATTACGACTCTTTTCTGTGCTAAAAAGCTCTTTCCACACTGAAAGAGATACACACCACCATGAAACACCTGAAGCTATGAGTTGTCTAATATCAAAATGCATGAAAGACCAATTCTGGGGACTATCTATGATCAAGGGCTACAGAAGTCACATTGACACAAGTTGTTTCCATGGAATATTCTATGAAATAATTTATCAAGCAAAACCTTGGAGTAGGGGAGTGCTGGTACTGCTATCTACTCATTCCCAGAATAAATAACTCCATTGATCCAGAAAACTGACTACATTTCTTCTAGCTATAAAAATTAATCAAAATCTTACCTGTATGCTTTTACAATACTTATTTAAAGTTGTGATTCCTCTTCCATTTTTTCTTATCTCCATATGCTTTTCCAAACCTCTTTTGCAACAACAAGTTAAATTTTGCACATAGGATTACAAGGTGTGCATACAGCAGTTAAATAATAGTTACTCATTTATTTCCAGTTCCATTTATGATCCCCTTGTGCATTTTTATACGTTGGTATTGTAGAAGATCTGTGCTGTTTTACAGTTATTCTGACTATTGCATCAGTCAAAGCCTAGGTAAATCAAGAGTAGAGAGAATAAAAAATGTCATTAGTGCAGCTGTTTATTATTTTTCCCTTGAGATGTCATCAGATATCAAACCCTTGCAGCTTAAAACTGAGCCAAGGTATATACTGCAGCAGATTGCCCATCTGGTGTGACTTCAGAATATCAAAATCTCCTGCAGGCTATCAGCACAAGGACAGGTCAAAATCTTTACAATCATCCAGACATCTTATTTCACACTACACAGAGTTGTGCGATCTCCAATTAAGATGTTCAAAATCATTATTAGGTTCTGATGAATGTTGATCGTATCACCCAACGACAACAATTCTGCATTTCATCTGTAAATGTCCAGCTAATATGTAGTTACTGAAACAGTTTTGTCTGTAATCCAGAATATTACAGAAAATCAAGAACTGTCATTTACAAAGTGTACAATCAAACAACTTCCGAGACTCTGTGGAACACTGTCACTGCAGATTAATGTGATACAACACCTAAGTGATTGCAAAGCCATGATTTACATAAGACTGAATCTGAATGAAAATAGCTTGTATAGTCTCCCAGTTTAAAAGAAATGTTTGTACAATGACAGACTTTGGTTCTAGATGCACAGGCCAAGTTTTCCTCTGTTTACACCTAAAACATAAATGGATAATTATATCCATCCCCCACTCCTCTCACAAGCCATACTAACAGATATGGGGATAAAACAGTCAGTTCTGAGATTGTGCACATGTATAGTTCAAAGCTATAAAATACCACAAGTCTGAAAGATTTATTGAAGAATGTCAACTATAAAATATGGATTATATAGTAAATATGGTGAACATCGACAAATTACAACAGGTACTTAGCAACTTTTTGTCCTATTTGAAGAGTAGAACATTAAGTTTGGAAAGCAAGTAACTTTATTCCGACACATCTGTTCTGGTGAATTTTCCCATGAAGGGAAAATTTCTGCAGGCAGAAACTCAGAGAGAAAGTCTAGAAATCACACAGAGTTTAGATGTTCTAATTTTTGCATGTAACACAAATACCAAGCTCTGTGTATTAACCCAGATGTTTATTATTGTAAAATGCCAGGGTCCTAGAGCTTGAATGAAAACAAGGCAATGCCCCAAAAGCTTGCTGTCTCTTTGTAGAAGAGAGACAGGAGACCAAATCAGAAGCAATATCTAACAGTGAGAGAGGCTGTAATTAAAATCTACATTTCTGTGGGCATACTGGCAAAGGGGAATTTGAAAGAAAGATTCAAAAAGGAATAGTTAAGCTGCTTGTGGATGCTTACAGATGACTTCTTCGTAGAGTGAATGCCACCTGGGGAGAATGCACAAAGGTACCTCTTTAGAAATCTAAGAAATTAATGATGGGACTCATGTCATGCACTGATTAGAGAAGAGTTAACTTCATATTCCAAAAGGTCCCAAGGTTGAAAGGGAAGTTTTGCAAGTGAGAAAAAACAATATATTGTAACAGAAAAAGGGAAAAAAAAAATGAAAAAAGAAAAAATGAAGCAGAAGATAGAATAGATTTTGTCAAGAAAATGTGCTAGAATACTTAGGTTGGTAGCAGCATCAATCCTATTAATCACCATCCAAGTAAGTCTGTACATCAGGAGAGTATATTTGCAACTTGACACTTGCCACAGTTTTTGAAGTAGTTTAATATCCATAATGATAACAGACTGCAGCAAAAGGAGTAAGGGAAGTAGTCATTAATCTTTTGGGCAAAAAAATCTGTCTACAATTTTCAGACCATCAAAAACTATTTTCAAAGATGCACAGATTATCTTGGAAGTATGATTAGTCAAAGTTTTATTCTCTGAGGATCACAAGGGAATTTTCTTGTTAATTTCAAGGAGTTATTAACATTGCTGTTTAAATATTTCTACATTTCCTGAATTAATATGAGCATGTTTAATAAAATCTAGTGAAAGGGAGTGAATTTAATGACTACAAATTGCTGAAGTTGCCATAACAGTTGGAGAAAATTAGATTTACCTCACAATTTCATCATACAAAAGGTACTCATCTAGTCTAAGCCAGGTATTGAAGCATCTTCTATAGTTTTGTAGACAGATGGGGGTGAGAAATTACATTATGTTTCAGAAACTGACAGACACATAATCATAGGTTTTTTTTTCCTTCACAGTGATGGTGGTTGTGGAAGTAGCAAAGATCTTGACCCTCGTGAGGCCACTCATGGGATATACAAACAGAATAGATTCTAGTGCGTATCATATCACATCACAGAAAAGAGCACAAACCTTCACACTGCCAGATATGAACCCTGTTGATCCTGATCTGCAGTGTGACTTCCAAGATTCACCTGTCTCATCACTGTGGACATGCCTACTCATCACTAGACTGTGTCTGACCCTCATTAGCTTCACTGGACCTGATACTGACCCTGACCTTTAGCCTGACTTCCTGGTTTGACCTTAGAACCGCCTCAGCATCACATAGTTGCCTGATGGTCTGGACTATTGGTTGAACCTGGCTACCATCCCTGAGCTGGTCTTGCTTGCCTCGCTTGGGAGTGGTGGGAAGACCCTTGCCCTGCTAGCCATGGTATTTTGTAGAATCATAGAATAGTTTGGGTTGGAAGGGACCTTTAAAAGTCCTCTAGTCCAAACCCCCTGCAGTGGCCAGGGACATCTTCAACTAGATCAAGTTGTTCAGAGCATTGTCCAACCTGACCTTGAATGTTTCCAGGGATGAGGCATGTACAGCTTCACTGGGCAGCCTATTCCAGTGTTTCACCACACATATTGCAAAAAAATTCTTCCTTATATCTAGTCTGCATCTACCTTCTTTTAGTTTAAAACCATTAGCCCTTGTCGTATTGCTACAGACCCTGAGAAAAAGTCTGTCCCCATCTTTCTTGTAGGCCCCCTTTAAGTACTGAAAGGCTATAATATGGTCTCCCCAGAGCCTTCTCTTCTCCAGGCTGAACAACCCCAACTCTCTCATCCTTTCCTCACAGGAGAGGTGTTCCATCTCTCTGATCATTTTTTGTGTCTCTACTCTGGACACACTCCAACAGGTCCATGACTTTCTTGTACCAGGGCCTCCAGAGCTGGACACAGTACTCCAGGTGGGCTCTCACCAGAGCAGAGTAGAGGGGCAGAATCACCTCCCTCCACCTGCTGGCCACGCTTCTTTTGATTCAGCCTGGGATATAATTGGCAAAGCGCACATTGTCGGCTCATGTCCAGCTTTTCATCCACCAGCATCCCCAAGTCCTTCTCCACAGGGCTCCTCTCAATCCCTTCATCCCCGAGACTGAAGTGATACTGGGGGTTGCCCTAACCCAGGTGCAGGACCTTGCACTTGGTCTTGTTGAATTTCATGAGGTTCACATCGGCCCACTTCTTGAGTTGTCCAGGTCCCTCTGCATGCATCCCATCCCTCAGGTATGTCAACTGCACCACTCAGCTTGGTGTCATCTGCAAACTTGCTGAGAGTGCACTCGATCCCACTGTCTATATCATTCATGAAGATATTAACAGTACTGGTCCTAGCATGGACTCCTGTGGGACATCACTCATCACTGATCTCCATCAGGACATTGAGCCATTGACCATTACTCTCTGGATGTGACCATCCAACCAATTCCTCATCTACCGAACAGTCCCACCATCAAATCCATATCTCTCCAATTTAGAGAGAAGGATCTCCCTCAGCTCCCCATTCCTTAGGAAATGCTGGCCCTCACCATGCCCTGGCACTTACACAGAGTTTGAGATTTTTTTCTCTCTAAATTTTCCACTTATAGAGTAATGGAAACCATGTCAACTGGCCTGTGTTTATCCTGGCAAATACATTTTGGTTTCAGAAGTCTTCACTCTGTCAGGTCATGGTACAATGAACTAAAAACATCCTGAGAGGCTATTGTCAACTACCACCACCTGAGAGGCACCCCTGGAATGATTACAGTACAGTTTCTCTTGTCTGCTTTCTCCCCCAAGTATCTGAGAATTTGTTACATCTCTAGGTCCTATAGGACAACCTCTGTATCACAATTCAGCATAATCTTCTCCCTCATTTCTGCAGAAATATTTTGGAAAAATAAGTTAAAGCATTCATTTTTCTTACCCAACTTTCATTTTTTAAAACATTGGTGAAGGAAAATCGAAACTTGTGAAGTTTATTCTGATTCACATCTGCCATAAAACTGCCACTTAAAAAACTTCTTAGCAGAAACTTACCTTAGCTATGCTGCACTGGAGGACTACTTGTGAAACAAAGTACACCCTCCAGGCACGTTTTTCATCTTCTTGTGATAAGAGATGAAGCTTCTATATAATGTAAGAAAAGTAGCACATTGCACTCTGTTTGCAGAAGCGTACAACTATGTGCACTAAAGAGCCATTAAAAATTGGGTTGTTCACTGAAACATGCCAAGGAACAGAGGATCAAAAAGTAACACACAGACTGGATAGCAACAGAGTGACTTCTGTTACCAAAAAATTGCTGATTATCTTTCAAATAGAATATATTTCAAGAATTTCCCAAAATTATGTATTTTTTTTTTAATGAGAGGAAGCATTTTTCTTAATGTCCATGTACAGTACGTACTGTAGCTGAATATTAAGTTGAAGTAACCATGACATGATTATATCCATTATTCTTGCGAGAGGAAAAACTAGAATGAGAAACTTAAAGATGGATTAGAATACAAAAATCAGTCAAAGAGAAATAAAAACTATATAAACAAATTATAGTCAATTTTGAGACTTCCTCAATAGATAACTAACTCATAAAAAGCATTATATATGCACATACGTATGTGTTTATATATATCTCTCTCTCAAAATGACACATCTGTCAAAAGAAAATAAGGAATTTTTGAAAGCAGACAGTATCACATGCTAGTAGAAAGTAATATAAATTATCTCAAGTAAAAAATGAAAGACAGAATCTTGGAAATTTGGAAAGAGAATCATAAAAAAAGACAGAAATATATTAAAAAAGGAGAGGAAAAGTTATGAGGAATTCAGAGAGTTATCAAGAAGTAATGGAAGATAATTACATCCCAGCCATAAGCCTTTAAATGACATAAGCCTTTAAATCTTTATGTAAATGCTCTGAAAAATCTCTACGATAGATCACACTACTACAGACTTTTATATCCACAAAGAACTTCATGACAATTTTATCCTCTGGAAAAATATTTATTTTCTTTTGGAGAAAACTAACTATTTGCAATAATTTTACTAGGAACATTTAATAGTATAAGAGTAGAACAGACAAGGTTTTGAGCAGCTCATTTAATTCTTTAGGCAGCTCTGAGAATCCCATATGAAGTATAAAATTATGTAACGTAGCCTTTATTGCGGCCCATGACACTCACACCACTTACAAGTTATAATTTACATCAGCTGTCAGGCTTGGCCTAGTCACTTAGACTAGAGTTAGAACTGAAGATAATTTGGCCCATAATTAAATTACAAACCTGAACTTTATAATAATGTAGTATGCAATGTATCCTAAATAGTGGCACAAATCACATCTCCAATATCCTCATAAAGATCCACTTGATGAACTGTATAATGGACTTCTTTACTGAATTTTTCTCATCTAGGCAGAATCTTAAAGGAGTTATATTAAATTTCCTCAGTTGAATGAGAGGCTAGCCTAAAATATTTTGTGAGAAATTATTAGCAACATGTAATTCACAATAAATTGATGAAGCAAACTACTTTTTCATATATCCTCATCTTTAACAGGGTGACTTTGAAAGCTTCAAAAAGGAGAATGGTGCTACTCAGACTACAACTACTTCTGAAAGTCCTTAATTTAAATTCTATGCAGAAAAGAGAGAATAAATGCATTGCATGTAAAATTTTGTTTGACATTTCACAAAGCTATGACTGATACAAAATCAATAACAAAATTGTGATATATGCTGTGTTCAGAGCTGCCTTTCTCATCTGTATGTTCTTGAGCAAAAACAGCTATACAGATATACCTTTAGAATCGGCTAAAACCATTTGCTTTGTTGTTTTCTTTAGTAACAACTCCCACGTAATAATTAAAAATTTATAAAAGTATTTTAAAGACAAATCTCAGTGAAAACTTTGATTCAGCTTGAGTACTTTAATTACATCCATTTTAAGTGCCTGGAATTTACTGCCATGCATAATTGAAAAGGAGCCCTGATGTCCTTTGTGTTTCTCTTAAAACCTGAATATTTTTAATAACTGGTGCAAGATACATATTGCATTGATACTCAACACTGATTCTTAGCACTATGGAGGTGTGACTGACAGCGATGTCTAACAATAAAGAATCAGGATCAAAGTCAACAAGTTTCTGGTTTCCAAAAGTATTTCTGTTGGTAGCAGAAATTAATTGCAAGAAATACGATCACAATACTATTTTTTCTTTTTTTCTTTCTTTTTTATATAATGAGAAAGAAAAAGAATACAACTGTTTTCAGAAGATACTAGTTCAGAGATTTTTAAGAGACAAGAAATATATGTGCCAGGTCTGACTAGTTAAACTGCACCAAGCCTGTGATCCAAGTGGCTCAAAGCTGCTTGTCTCTACAGACAAATGAACATACCAGATATAGGCAGCATTTTCTTTAATTATCTGTCCTGTCACAGAGCCCTACTTGCACCTAAAACATTCAAAAGTATTAGACACATAGTAATGAGCACATACATACTTGTCTGCCAGGGTGTCAGCGAATGGTTTCAGTACTTCCAACTGTAAGCAGTGCACTGGGCAGTCAGACAGATGAGAGTAAAAGCAGGATTTTTAAAAAAAAATATCATCATAAGAGAAGTAACATCATACATTCTTAAAGCATTGCATGAGAAAAACAATCTTGTTACCAAAAAAGAACCCAAAAAATCTCAAAGAAAATTACTGGTTTTTAGGGTTTAGCCTAAACTCAGTTCTCAGATTCCCTTTAAGCAGTTTCATAACAAACAGAAGTGTTCTTGATGATGAGCTTAAGAAAAAATTCAGTCCTTTATGATGAGACTGTTAAACCCTCAAATCTTTTCTGTCACATTTTAGTAGACTCATAACTCTGTAGCTGTTCATAACTAAGTTCGTAACTATAACTGTACATCAGAAAATGTCTAATAGCTTTTTTCCTTGTAAGAACTTCAGGCTAGTGTCTTATTAGGCTGCAAATTTCTAGTTACTTCCTTTTTCTGATTGATAACCACGATCTTCCAGCACAAAGTTCCAGCTATGGGTTTGCACTTTTCCTAGTCTATGTCCCAAGCAGATAGCAGAGATGACATATACTAGTATAATGGCAGTGACACTGACGGAATGACAATCAAATGATGTCCAAAAAGCTGCCAGAATTCTAGTTGTTTGTTTTACAAGAAAAAAAAACACAGTCAATTTTCTTCAATAAAACTTTATTGTTTGAAAAGAGCATGAATTTTCTTGTAACTGTAATGTAAATTTGTTTATTTATTAGTATGATAAATTTGTTAACAGCCAGGTTCCTTAGTAATTTTAGTAGACCAGACTGGGCTAGACTAACAATTTAAGTTTTATCTACCCATTATCTTAATAATGGAATAACAGGCTTTGTGAACCACCCACACTGTGAAAATTAAGTAACATCTTATCCATAGGTTACATGTAAGGATATTATATTGTAATAAAATTAAATTATTAATGACTGCTGTTGCAACATGAAAATGCAACTGTTAAAGAGTTCCTTAGATAACAAACAGCACCAAGTGTCTCTATAAGACATGAAGACAGGCCGTTGTTTTTCCAACGTAATTTTTATCGGCATTATGAGTTTGACAGTCCTATAACTTGGTGTAACTGCTACATTAACTGTTTGGATAAAATGTCAGAAAAAGTCTAAGACACATATTCAATTGGTATAACTTACAAATAACTATGCAAGTGTTAGAGATTTGGGATAGAATGGCCTGTTTGGTGTTTTTCATGAGAGAAGGAAGAAAACATTTTCCTGAAAAGACTCATCTATCTGCCATTTGCCTTGTGTCTGCCAAGCCACAGAACTGTGGCTCTGGGGGGTTTTGCTTGTCAGAACACTTAAACAGTGTTAGTAATAAAGACAGTTAAACTTGTGTGCTTGCTGTACAAAACCAACAACATCACAAAATCCTTCATAACTTTTATGTGACAGTTTAAGAGGATGAACGTA
This sequence comes from Antrostomus carolinensis, assembly GCF_000700745.2. Classification (NCBI taxonomy): domain Eukaryota; kingdom Metazoa; phylum Chordata; class Aves; order Caprimulgiformes; family Caprimulgidae; genus Antrostomus; species Antrostomus carolinensis. Next base: position 64,049 of record NW_010321201.1, read on the forward strand.
ATTAAAGAACAGTTAATTAACTGTTTTATCTTTTTCATATAGGCAAGAACTAGGTGTCTCCAAATGAAATATGGTGAGCTGCCTAAACTCAGTCAAAAGCCAGCTTGCAAACACTGTGCACATGGGATGTACTTGAAAAACTCTCTCCCTGGAACAATGAATATTAAGAGGGTATTCTGTTTGTTTGTTTTTTGGTTTAAGACGTGGGTTACAGTATATATAAAAAAAAATATATATATATGCATATATATATATGTGTGTGTGTGTGTATAACAGGAAGAGTCTAATTAAATCTATCAATCCAAAGGACCAGTTTTGCAAATATCTGTATGTTTAGCTTTACAGACTTGCTTTGTCTCACTTTTTTATAATTTAAAAATTCTCATTCCAGAACAAAAATAAAGCAAAATTGCCAAGATATATACATGCCCCAGACAATACGCATGCTAAGCATAATCTCTGCAGAATTATAGTATTACTGATTAATTTCTTTCTCACCATTTTTTCCTCAGTCATGACTAATCTTGGCCAGCTAAGCTGTTGGAAGAGTGTATTCGTACTGTGAAGCACCTAACAAGCACAAGAGGGGTAGTATAAAATAATAATAATTGATCAAAAGTACTAACATTTACTTTCAGCTTAGTAAAACTGTCTGATAATTTATTCCCCTTAGTATTTCTCTATTATTGCAATACCATACCTTGAAAGTGATATATTGGCACAAGCCATTGTGTTCTACCACAGTGCAATTAGGAGGTCCATTTAAACAGCTTTATCATACGCATACATAGGCTGATTAATTTTCTAATCAAATGTTCCAGGAAATCATTAACCATGACATTAAACAGTGTTGTGATAATGACACTCTCAACAAAGAATTCCAATATAAATTTACAAAACATCTATAGAGATATGCCAAAGGACAAACAGTTTAACGTATACAAATAATTCTAGCATCTACTCTAGCATCTACCCCACAGCTCCCTAGTGTTAAACTCAAGTCCTGCAAAGGTCCAGTTTGGGGCCAAATTCTGTTGCGTTTCACCGGAGCTCCATGTAGTGGTAGTCACTACATTTTGTAGGTCAGTGCCTGTGTAAATCATGCTGAAGGATTGAGACCTTTATTCTTTTGATGTTGTTGGATTGGAATGAAAGCCCCTCAAATTATGTGGAAAAAGTGAATGCAATTGTTGGACGGAGCATTTTATTTTCACTGCATTCCAGACAACCCAAAATAATAAAAAAACAATATGGAAACCTACATATCTTCCTTAGTGAATAACAGAAGAAGAAGGAAGCTTGTTCTGTTTAAGAAAATACTCTAGAGATATTATTATTTTTCTTCTTCCTGATACCTAACATTGAGATTTGGAAACAGATTTTTCTCTATATAAGTCTCCAGTTTGAATCATTATTCTAACTACTGTTAATTTAAGATAAAGATAAATGCAAGGTCTTGATTGTAGTAATGAGTATTCAATTACTTTCTAAAGCATATACAATGTGCTTGTCTATAGCATACTGAAATCTCAATTTACTTGTGTATTTTCCCATAAACCGCAGAGTCTTGGAGATCTTTCTGTTACAGAAAACAACAGATTGTGTTACGCAAATACAGAATGGAGGTGTGCCTCTTCTATTGGCCTCGCTAGTACAGCCAACAGCTCCTCCACAAAGACTGTGTTGGTAACAAAACAAAACCCTGGCCTGAAGAGGTCGATGGAAATACTGCCATTGTTTTGAACAGGGCCTGTATCTCTCCTGTGTTACCTGCTTTCTTAACCCAGTAGCAGCACGGTATATAAAAATATGTACTAATATATAATATATAAATGGCATGTATTATAAAAATACTAAAGGTATAAAAATATAATATATATTTATATATTTAAAAAACAGGTCTCTAAATATATTTAAAAGTTATATAGAAACAGATGAAGGACTTTTCATCTGTCAAATAGCGTCTCTACATAGAGAACCGTAGGGGCCTACAAGAAAGCTGGGGAGGGACTTTTTACAAGGGCAGGTAGTGATAGAACAAGGGGAAATGGCTTTAAACTGGAAGAGGG
>NW_010321201.1:66325-66590 GCF_000700745.2 Antrostomus carolinensis
CCAACCATTCTATGATTCGAACTGGAATTTTCACACAACCAGGTGTTGACAATCGTCATCCTGGGCCAAACCAGTGAGAGCCCCACCCCGTCCTTCGGCTGCGGCCGATCAGACCCATTAGCAGAGAAGGCAGGACCTGTGAGGCAACCAAAGAAAACCTCGCGGAGGGGCTGGAGGTGTATCTCAGCCCCTTAGATGGAGGCGGCTGTACCTCACAACACGGGGTTTTACCCTCCTCTGCGGGTATTTTCACAGAGCCGCTCTA
>NW_010321202.1:0-26079 GCF_000700745.2 Antrostomus carolinensis
ATTATTTTAAATAAAATGATTCCTTCCTCCTTTTTATGAAATCTCTGTCTCTTTTCATGAAGACAGTCGAGGGTAAAACCAAGTCACCCAGCAGGCAACCCCCCTACCTCATACCCACGTTTAAAATGATACGGCAAGATGGGTTTAGTGCAAGTGTGGTTTGTGACAAACGATGACACAAAGCAAGCAAATAAATAAGATCTGACCTTGTGCTTGGAGGCAAAACAACCCCAAGTTTGAAGCAGATAAAAATCTGAAGGGACAAAACCCAGAGGAAGTTTGGGTTTGCAAAGCCCTGATGGTAAAACTGCGCGGCTGGAAGGCAGGGAATTAAAGAAGTGGGTTGGTTCCCAAAGGATTTTCTTCTTCTCATGGTAAAAATTCACTATACCTGCTGCCCATCGGTCTTTCTACCTATACACGGGGACGTAGAGCAACACATATTTGTAGCTGGTTGCCTGTACGTAAGTTTCCACACAAATGTAAACTCTTAGAGGAGAAATACTCTGAAAACAAAAGATAAATGCCGGCGTGGCAGAGCCGTGGCTGTGTGATTATCAGAGCAGAATGGAGCAGGGAGTCGTTTTGGAAGGGGAACGAAGGCGCTGTGCGTAATTACAACATCATGGTCAAGACATTTTGTTTTCAATTTAAAAAGGCTACATGATTATTAGCCCAAATGTGACAAGTAAGCAACAACATAAATACGTAACATATTAAAAGAGAGTTTTGTAGCTTTAGAGTTAGGGAGTTTTATAGTTATAGGGGTTTTCAGTGATAATTTTTGAATCAACAAATGGGATACATCAGGCATTCAAAAATAAATGGCAACATTTCTCCCCCTTGTTTTAACATGCGTGTGTAAGAAATAAGATGCTGTCAAAATATAGTTTTAAATAATTAAAAGGATAAAAGTGGAGCTAAACTTGATATTTCTTATAGCAGAAACAGCCTCTTTAGAAAACATCCTGGAAGATGTCATAATGCTTATAAAAATTTTTATGCTGTGTTTGGCATTTCCAGTTGCCTTTTCCCAACCGTGGATATTTCTCTTTTTCAGTCAGTATAGAGATACTCACAAACGATTACGTCCAATAAAATAGAGACAATGAAACATTTCTGACTGGCAAAACGGGAAGGTATTGTTCCATTTTTTTTTAGCGAAGAAATAATAAGAATGTGTAAATGTGAACGCTGTCTAATAAGAAACAAAGTCTACTTGACTGTTGCTCTGTTTAAAATAAAAGGAAAATAAAACTCTTTGGAGCTCTTCAGATTTATTGTCTCCAGAATACTAGTCTAAACAGCAGAATTTTTCCCATTTTCCCCAGTAGAGACAAGTTTGTAGAATTATTGATAAATAACTTTTTTTTTGTAACAGCAGAAGAAACAAGAAAAATAAAAATTTCTGCGAGTTGGGGACTAAAATGGGATAATTTTTAAGAAGGAGGGAGAGATGGAATGAGAGAGTGTTGAAGAGCACAATCAGGCAGCAAAATGCAAGTGTCTCTTGTGCCAAACCCAGCTCAGCATTAAAGAAAATAAGTCACTCAGCAAAGAAAGAAAAATTCGGACCCTACCTTTGTCAGCTGAAAAGTAATGGGGAACGTCTTCCACAAGTGGGACTGACCTGCACTGCCTATCCGCTACGCCTTACCTTAAAATCTATACATTTCTAACCAAAACAGCTTGGAGCAATTCACATAAAACAGACCCAAATGTTGCCCATTCCATGTAAAAGATCAGGTTTCTGTCTCAGCTCAGCCTGTGATATCAGACTGGGCGCTTTTTTTTTTTTTGGCTTTTTTTTTCTTTAAAAAAAATATGTATTCTTATGTTTCCAATCCTCTGACACACTTTTTTCATCTTGGTAAAATTCTCTTTTTTTTTTTTTTTTTGGAAAGGGTGTGTGGGAAGGATTTCCAACTTGTCAGAGCTCTCTCTTTTCAGTACAATTAAGCTTTCACTTGATCATTTTGAAGGCCGGAATGATTTGCTGTGGTCACCGGCTCTTTTATTATTAATATTGTTGCAGATACATAAAGTTTACTGCAAGCTGTAAATATGTCAGGTTTTGCCATGGGGTTTACTAATAAAGAACTCTTAGAGGGGGGATTATTGATGGGAAAGATAATCTTTTCAATAAGGGTTCCTGCTTTTTGTGTTTCCCCAGGCGAGCGCGGCACGGGGGCATTCCTCGAACGCCGAATCTCCGCGGGCTTCGCTGCAGCACCGGGCAGGGCATTTCTGTTCTGCTTTCCTCCCAGCCCTGCGTGGTTTTTAAAAGGGTTTGTGACCATAAGGAATTGATTGATTGTCAAGTGACACTTCCAAGTTATTTCTGTAGGTGTCACCTTGGGTTAGCACAGCGGTATTAAACGTGGCGAATACTTTTGTTTCTTTCAAATTCTGGCCACATAATTCGGCTACTTAGTTCTTTTTTTTTTTTTTTAAACAACAACGAAAAAAAAGAGGCCAATATATTTGAATTTCTCTTCTGCCAGCATTTCTCTTTCTTCTTTTGAAACATCCTATTATTAAATATGTATATATTTGGTCAAGTCACAATAAGTGTCCGTTCAATCATTCTTAATTCACTTTGGTATTCACTGTAATAACAATAAACAATTTGGGGGCTCATCTGGTGTTAATGTGGCTGTCATACAGCTGCCCAGAAAACTTCTATGCACATTTCCTATTAATTAAATGAATCATTATGAATTGTGAAAGGAGAGAAGGGAGGAGAAGGGAGGAGAAGGGAAGAGAAGGGAGGAGAAGCGAGGAGAGGAGAAGCGAGGAGAGGAGAGGAGAGGAGAGGAGAGGAGAGGAGAGGAGAGGAGAGGAGAGAAGAGAAGAGAAGAGAAGAGAAGAGAAGAGAAGAGAAGAGAAGAGAAGAGAAGAGAAGAGAAGAGAAGAGATTAATGGTGAAATAAGGCTGCATTGCTTCAGCAGTTGCTTCAAATCTAAAGCTTAAATTTTACTGTCACCTAAAGCAAATCCAGCCAGCACAAGAGTCTATAGATTCTGCAAGGCTGTGTTTGAAGAACTTCTTTATACTCACATAAAACAACGTCAGAGACTACAAGACAAGGACAGGAGTGCTTTTGTTTGACACATTGCCCCTGGTTGCCTGTGGTTGATTTGTTGAGAGTGGGGAAATTTTAAAACTCACAGGGCAGGTGGAAATCATTCATCTTTTCCAAGAATGAGGAACAGGCTAGAGAATAGGCTGGTTTAGGGTAACAAGGGCTTTAGAGCCCTAAATGGGAGCATACAAGGCCCTGTGCCTGGCAAATGGGGAGGACTGGGGAGGCAGCAGGAGCCCTGGTTCTCTGCTGGTGGGATAGGAGGGGCAGGAGGGGACAGAGTGGCACAGGGGACCCTGGTGCACCTGCACCCACTAGTGCCTTTTGCTGCCTTTCTCCCGCAGTGCTCTGTGCCTCATATTCTCTGTCCCTCAAATGATGGCCAAATGTGCGCTGAGCCCTTGCTCCTGTCCATGGCTCCTTGCCCCGATGCTACCTTGGCCAGGAGGTGTAGAGGAGATGTTGCTCAGGCGACTTTAGCTGCAGGGAAGTGACCATTTACTACCTCCAGGAAAACCCATCAGAGTGGGGTCAGAGGGAGATCATAGAATCATAGAATGTATTGGGTTGGAAGGGACATCAAAGGCCATCTAGTCCAACCCCTCTGCAGTGACCAGGGACATTTTTACTAGAGCAGGTTGCTCAGAGCCCCATCAAGCCTGACCTTGAATATCTCCAGGGATGGGGCCTCCACTACTTATCTGGGCAACCTGTTCCAATCATCTACCACCCTCATATTGAAGAACTTTTCCCTAATATCCAACCCAAATCTCCCCTTTTCCAGTTTAAAACCATCACCCCTCATCCTATTGCTCCCTGCCCTTGTGAGCAATTCTTCCCCAGCTTTCTTAGAGGCACCTTTCAGGTACTGGGAGGCTGCTACAAGGTCCCCCCAGAGCCTTCTCTTCTCCAGGCTGAACAGTCCCAACTCTCTCAACCTGTCCTCACAGGAGAGCTGCTCCAGCCCTCGAATCAGATGTGTCAGAGATCGCTGCCTGATGAATTGGCAGGAGTGGGTGTGCAGGAGAGACAGCATAGCTGAGCTTGCTGTGATGGAGAGGGGAGCAGGATTGGGAATGCAAGGCGGGAGGGATCTCTGCAGGCAAAAAAACCCCAAACCTCAGCTGTCATCAGGCTAAAATAATGAATGGTTGAGATCTAGGCTTGGTAAAGCAAACGTGTTCAGGAAAGCCTGTAACCTCATGCTTGCTTTTAAGCCCCACTGGTATCAAATCAGTGCTGTCCTGAGGAACAGTAGATTTAAGCATGTACTTAAGAATTTCCTGGATTCATGGCCCAGGATGGAGGTAGCTGGCCAGAGCGGTTGCAAGCTGCGGGACGTTGGGTTTTCTCCACATGGTCGCAGCCGCAACGGAGCAGAGCTGAGCCTGCTCAGAGTCAGCTCTGAGTTTTGATGTATAATTGCATGCAATTCCCATCTAGGCTCAGGAAAGCTGAACAGGGGCCTTGTTTACTTTACCCTTCTTATTTTTTTTCCCCTGAAGGCAAGCAGCCAGGGTTGGGTTTCAGCCTGGTGGCTGCTTGGGCCAATGACGCAAAGGAACAAGGGCTCGTTTGCGTCGTCTTGCTCAGCCCGTGATAGTCTCTGGGTACTACAGCCTGACTCGTAATGTTAATGAAGTCCCTTAACATAAACACTGCTTTTCTAACACACTCCTCGGGGACATGGAAAAATCCCTGGGCTTCAGCTCAGGAAAAGGCTGGGGCAAACAGAGACACATAGCGCATATAATCCACCAGAGGAAAAAAAAACCTGATTATTTCCATCTAGGTTGTTGTTTAAACATGATCTTTGTCTTGCCCCCTCTCTTTCTAGCTGCCTTGTGCCCATCCTTGCAGGCAGTAGTGAATTAAACTGATGCAACAGGTTGGCTTCTTTACATTGCTTGCTTACTCCTGATGAGGTTGTCGGTTGCTTTGATACTCACTTGGCACAATGATCTCATGGAAGTAGCAGGTCAGACATGTCCTACACCAGAAGGTCATCCTGCTTTTCTAAACCAGCCTCTGAAAGTCTCTGTTGTCAGACAGAAACTGTTGGACAAACAGAGATTGTCTGTTGTTGTCTTGGCCATGCATGGTTTTTAGCAGAGTGAACCTGGACTGCCTCTTCAAATAGTAAATTAGAGAGAAAAGGGAATTCTGTAAGGACCAAAATTGTTTCAGCTGAAAAAGCTGGATGGAAAAACTCACAAAATATCAAAATAGGAATTTTTTTTTAAACTTTTGGTTTTTTTTGCAATGATGTGTCATCTTAGAAGTGTAAAACCATAATGCAACTGAACAAAAAGACACAGGTTAAAAAATGAAAGTGGGAAAAAAAGAAATTAAATAGGTCCCGATTGCTTTGAGTTGGAGGAAGTGTTTGGAGCTGGAACAAAACAGAAGACAGGGAACTTTTCTGTTGTTCCCTCAAAATATAAACGTTTTCAACTTGATGCCAAGTTCTTAATTTTAACTGAGCCCAAATTTCACTTTGGCATCTGAACTGAAAAAACCCCTCACACAGGGCTAGTGCTGAGCTAAATGGTCTGCCCAGCCCTAGTCAGATCTAGGATTCATGCCTCTAAACAAAACTTTTCCTGAGGTTTTACCATATTGGACTTACTCCTCATGCTGGTGAATAACAGCCCTTCCCTGATCCAGCTGTTGACATCTCTTCTTCTCCATGTTGGGTACAGTGGGGCAAGGCTGCAGGTCCTTGTTCTATGAGTGGAAACGGGGCATGGGAGTCTGACTGGAGTGCCCTGGCCTGATGGAAAATGCTAATATTTCCCAACAGAGAAGACAAATTTTCATCTCTGAAAGTCACATTACTTCCCTGGTCTTGTATAAATCCATGTGGTCTTCCTAGAAACCTGGAGAAGTAGGTAGGCTGGAGTCTTCAGTGCGATGTGATGGTCTCTGACTGCCTTGCTGACTGCTCTAGCTGTAGTCCATTTGGCAAAATTAGGAACAGCCCAGGGCAAAATAAGATTTGTTGTCCAGGGATGAAAAGCAGAATAAAAAATGGTGAAGGTTTGAACCCTCAGCTCTGAGAATTGTAAAATCCTTGCTTAACTGCATCCCCATCTCCATCTCACCTACCTATAATGATATCTAGTGCTGAGCCAGGAGCCTGACCAGAGCGAGGTGCCTGTGCTCACTGCAGAGACCAGCACCCCCAGCAGAACCCACCCCCTCCTGAGGAACATGCCCCATGAAGACAGGGGGAGGTGGGGAAGGGATGACCACTCTCCCTGTGAAGGTGTTGGCTTCTCTCCATTGACTGGACAGGGAGTGTGCAGGGGGTTCTCCATGAAAAATCCCTTATGTTGGGTGAGGTGACTCCTTGCTGTTGTGACTGAAGGGAAGGGACATAGAGACATATCAGAGCAAATAAGAGGAGGGTGAATTCTGGAATGTGAAAGGACTGCTCAGCAGAGGCTGAATTCATCTGTCTTTCTGGTACTATGACCTGTAGATGCTGCAGTTTGTGCTCTGTAAGTTTATGTGTCATTTCCAACCTGAACAGACTGCGTCTTTGGAGGGCGTCTCCAGTGGAGCAGTGACAGGGCTCTGTTTTTCATGACTGATGGGTTTCATGCCTCTTGGGAAGAAGAGTTGTGAAATTTATCTTCTCGCTAGAATCCGCATGAAATTGGTGCATTTTCCCCTTCAGAAGGCCCCTGAAACTGATAGCCATCCCTCAAAGAGGCCATGAAATTCTTGAACTTGCTGTAGCACATCAGTCCTTCCCCTCCAAGCGAGAGACCAAAGGCAGGCAGGGGCCAAGGCAGGCCATCCCAAAGTGGGCTATTCCCAAAGTGAGCCATCCTTGAAGCGGGCCATCCCCAAAGTGGGTCATCCCGAAGCAGGCCATCCCTGAAGCAGGCCATCCCAAGCTCTGTGTGGTGCTGTTGGAGCAGAGCAGTGCTACCTTGCCAAAACAGGCACTACCACTTCCCTGTGAAGAGCATGAGCTCTCCACGCTGTCATCCTCGAGGAAAAATGAGGACTGTCAGTGTCAGAGCATCTCTGCTGCAGCAGCATTACCTCAGTTCAAGATAGCCAAGTACATGAAATCCATTTAATAATCTTATTTGGAAAAATTCTAATTAGATTTGCTTTTGAATTTTTTTTTTTAATTTCAAAATTAGAATTTTGAAAAGAACCTGATCAAGTACCTGAAGTAGCCATCTGAAATTAAACCCCAAACTAAGGGAAAAATAACCATCGACAGGATCCCCAACACAAGAGAGACATGGAGCAGCTAGAAGAAGTCCAGAAGAGGGCCATCAGGATGATGCGAGGGCTGGAGCACCTCTCCTATGAGGACAGGCTGAGAGAGTTGGGGCTGTTCAGCCTGGAGAAGAGAAGGCTCCAGGGAGATCTTATAGATGCCTCCCAGTACCTGAAGGGGCTACAAGAAAGCTGGGGAAGGACTTTTCATAAGGGCAGTTAATGACAAAAAAAGGGGAAATTGGTTTAAGCTGAAAGAGTGGAGATTTAGATTAGATATTAGGAAGAAGTTCTTCACTGTGAGGGTGGTCAGACACTGGCCCAGGTTGCCCAGAGAAGCTGTGGTTGCTCCTCCCTGGAAGTGTTGAAGGTCAGGTTGGATGAGGCTTTGAGCAACCTGGTCTAGTGGAAGGTGTCCCTGCTGCTGGGAAGGGGGTTGGAACTGGATGAGCTTTAAGGTCCCTTCCAACCCAACCCATTCTATGATTCTATGATCTTGCTTTAACTTCTGTTGTTCTGGTGTTTTAGGTGGTTCCTTTCCTGTCATACATTAGAGGGACACCCAGGAAATGCTTTATCATGATAATTAGAAATTATCGTTTTGAGGCTGAGACATTAGACTCAAAAGGCATGTCAGCATCTCCTACACATGGTGCAGACCCAGGGCAATGCTGTCATCAACGGAGATGACAACTCTGAGCTCTCTGTGCCAGCACCAGGGGTGAGAGCAGAGGCACAGGGAAGGGAACCCAGGAAGGGTACGGGACTGAGAGAGCGGGAAGAGCAGCAGACCTTCCCCAGAGGCGATGTGTAGGGTGGAGTGCAAAGCTGATAAATGTGATAAAGAAGGTGAGTGGGAGCAGGAAGGGTGGCTGGGGGATGAGGCACAGAGCAGGAAGGGGAAAGGTTCAACTGCAACTCAGGCACAGTTTTGATTTCTCTGCCTTTTGTCCTTATGAACATTTCTTAACAAATTCAGGGGACATTAGTTGTCGTCCTTGCACCATTCCAAAGATCTGATCTTGACTTCCTCCTGCAGTGAAAGTCCTTGAGCTGACACTCGGTGCCTCCTCAGAGGCAACGATAAGCATCAGAGTGAACTGGGGTGCCAGCCTTTGGTTTTTCCCTGGGTCCTGAGATGCTTCTGCTTGTTTGCCTGGTTTCTGACTGTAGGAATCCTTGTGCTAGATCTGATGAACTAGCTGGGCAAACAAACTGGGTGGTGGCCAATGCCTACTGCTTCATAAGAAACCAGGAAAAAATAATTTACAGACAATTTTTGGGCTAACTTTCTAAAGAGGTTTGTTTTGTTTTTCCCTCCAGACCTCAGGCAACTGGAATTTGGCCTGTCTTGAAGCATGCTGTCCCTTATTGTTAATTACCTTAGTGCCATCTGGACATTCTTCTTATGAATATTAAATCTCCCCTTTAGAACAGGCATCAGAATGGGTAGGAAGGATCCCACTAAAGTATCCACCAAATCTGAAGAGAAGATCTAATGAGAAATGAAAATAGGAGCCATAATAATTTTAAATAAGAGCTGATTAATATATCTACAGGGTACTTGAAGTTCCAGCCTTGCACGGTTCCAAATGGAGGGCATTGCCTAATGTTGGTATTTCATAAATTCCCTCCCTCTGAGCTGGAGAAGCCACCTCTTTACCCTTTGGTGGGAGAACACAGATGTACTTTTTACAGCCTTGATTGACTAAAGAAAGCCCGAAAGTCAGATTGTGGCACAAGGGACGATCAGCCAAACACGCTGGAACATTTTGTTCTCAAAACACTGCATCGGTTTCCATGGTCGTGTTTTCTGCCCTGCAGTGGTGGCTGCGACACATGGGCAGAAGCCAACACTTGAAAATGAGTAGCCTTGATTATTCCTCTCCAGTCTGACTGTGGACATTTCTGACCTGCAGCAAAATTTTAGTCATGGTCTCTGTACCCCCAGCACTGCCAGTAGACACACAACAGTCACTAGTTTGGTCCTGCAGCTCCTGGTCTAACTGTGCTTCTGCTCTCTATGTGTACCTAGGAAATAACCAGATATGTTACTACATCATGGCATGCAGCGTAGGCATGAACACGTGCCCAGATAGGTAGCCTTCAACAGCAGAAGGCAAGCCAGCTGAGGATGAGTAAAGTAGTGCTGAAACTCACAAATTTGACAAAGAGAAGCTCTTTGCATCAGCAACCAACCAACACGCCGCTGACACGGGCTGACCTTCCCCTCTGTAGGTCTTTGGAGAAGAAGCCAGGGAAAAAAGGCAGAAGATGCTGGTATTTGAGACAGTCAAGTTTTCTTCTGGACTTGGGCTGCCCTCCCACGCCGACGTCTCTGCAGACCTTAGCCCAGCATCTTTGGGCAGACCTTCTATCATCTGCTGGATTTTCAGCTGTTTGAGCTTCCTTATGATGTGGGTGATTGTTTTTCAGATAAGACACATCGTGTAGGATGGGTGTATTATTACCGTGTCATTTTACCTCTGATCATTTCATTAAAAAGCTTTTACAGCTCTATCACAAGCTTTTAGGTCATGGGTTAAAATAGGAGGGAAAATATGCCCTGGCTTGTAGAAGATAATTTGTTTACAGGGTAAGGGGAAAGGCAGGTGCACAATGGGGAGGCAGCAGCCAGGTGAAGGGGAACATCTGGAAGCTCTGCAACTCCAGCTCGTAGACTGTGTACAGAAATAAATTTGTCAGTCTTGTAAGACCTTTTATATGTTTAGAGGTGCTTTGTTACCATCTTGCTTTTAGAAGAAATGTTATTGCTCTGTGTCTGGAGTAGCATCATTTTCAGTCCCAACAGTCTTCATTAATTAATTTCTGTCCTGGATGATGGAAGGTTCTGCACATTTTCACCCAGAGGCTTGTGAGGCACAGGTTGCCCAGAGAAATTGTGGATGCCCCACCACTGGAGGCATTCAAGGCCAGGTTGGATGGGGCCCTGGGCAGCCTGATCTAGATTGTCAGCCCTGTCCACAGCAGAGGGTTTGGAACTGGATGAGCTTTAAGGTCCTTTCCAACTGCAACCAGTCTATGATTCTATGATTTTGAATTGCACCTGTGTTTTCCTGAGGGATGAGATGAGACTAAAGTATGGCACTGGTCTTGTGCTGACTTTCTCCTCGTTTCATGTGACATTGGCCATGTCGCTTAAGATATCCAAATGTAAATTAACAGGACAGTTTTGTGACCCACCTTCAAGATGAGTTATGACTCTTGAGATGACAAGGGGAAAGACACAGTAGGAAGAAAAGAAGTGGAAGATGAGGCAGGTACTGGGGTATTGTTTGTACGTCTTCTGCTGTGGAATTCAGCCTCCAGTATTGATAAAAACTTCCCACTTGACCTTTTAATGGTTTTTTTTTCTTTTCTTTATAATTTAAAACCTAATCAGTCCCTCAACCCTGTCTTTTAAAATCTTGGGCATGGATGGATCACTTGCCTCTTTATTTGGGCCATGCCATAAATGTTCTGTTTCATCGTAGGCAATTGGCCATAAAAGACAAACTGTTACAAGACAGACAGCCGTGGGCTGTGTTTCAGGCACTCCTCAAGCTACTTAGAGTTGTTTAACACACCGCAGCATGAACTGTGAATCAACATGTTTGTTCTACCACTTAACCACCAGCTCCCCCTAAATTGCTTTCGGCCCCTCCTAACCCAATGGCTTAGAAAACCAGACGATGGTCAATGCTTCTATGTTCAGCAGAAATAAGCACAGGGGATTATTTTCTCTGCTTACAAGATACCCATCTCCTTCTTCCTGCCCTTTACTATCTTCCATCTACAGAATCTGAAAGTGGTAATATTTTCTCCCGAATGTTATAAGAAGATACAATCTCTGTGTGTCTGAACTTCTCCTCATTCTTCCAAGGACCCTGGACCTTCAGAAAATAAGACAAGTTACCTCAATGCCAGGGAAGGTTATGGAGCAGATCATCTTGAGTGCCATCACGTGGCATGTACCAGACAACCAGCTGACCAGGCCCATTCAGTATGGGTTTATGAAAGGCAGGTCCTGCTTGACTAACCTGATCTCCTTCTATGAATCTATCTCCTTGTCATAGATCCATATCCATCTTAGTGGATGAGAGACAGGCTGTGGATATTGTCTATCTGGACAAGTAGGGGTCTGTCTCTTCTCCCAAGTAAAAAGTGACAGGACAAGAGGAAATGGCCTTAAGTTGCACCAGGGGAAGTTTATATTGGATATTAGAAAAAATTTCTTCACCAAAAGGGTTGTCAAGCATTGGAACAGGCTGCCCGGGGATGTGGTGGAGTCACCATCCCTGGAAGTATTTAAAAGATGGCTAGATGTGGTACTTAGGGACATGGTTTAGAGGTGGACTTGTCAGTGTTAGGTTAATGGTTGGACTTGATGATCTTGAAGGTTTTTTCCAACCTAAACAATTCTACAATTCTGTGATTCTATAAATGCCTGTGAATGACAGCAGCTCATGCCAAACTATAGTTTGGGAGTAGTTTGTTTCATGGCAATGCTTACTCCATATCTAAGTAGTTTTTGCATTTTGTCTTTTTATTCTGGTAAATTTGAGGTTTCATAAAGAAATTTCACAGGCAGATTCCTTCCCTCTAAGCCACCCTTACAGCTAGTGTGATATTGTTAGAGGGATAGTGTTCCTTGCTCCTTGCTTTTTCTCCTTCCTTCTTTCCTTCTTTCTTTCCTTCCTTCCTTCCCTCTTTCCTTCCTTCCTTCCCTCTTTCTTTCCATCCTTCCTTCCCTCTTTCTTTCCATCCTTCCTTCCCTCTTTCTTTCCATCCTTCCCATCCCTCCTTGTGCATCTGCAGGAAAAGCAGGACTGCAGCCTCACAGACAGCCCCACCGGTCCCTCCTCCTCCACCTCTTGTCTTCCTGGGGCAGAACCTTTGTTCTCCCTCGGCAGCAGAGAAGAGAGGTAGAAAAGAAGCTTACGGCATAGTTAAACTATGTTGAATTTTTCTGTTAACTAATACAACATGTTCAAAGCTTTGACTTTGTATAAGCAGATTCATCCAGAGGAAAAGAGATGTTAGGAAAAAAACAATTGTGAAAGATAAAGGAGTCACTTGAAAGTGATCTGGCTACGTTGTGCTGTGGCTGTCTCCAAGCAAAGGAGAGTCTTTCCGGGTCTGGAGAAAGTTAGCAAAGTGTAGCACTGTGTTGCGGGAGGCAGAAGGGGAACCACATATGTTAATATCTGCTCTTGACAGAGTGTTGACCTGCATGGTAAAATTCACATGTGGATAAGAATCATCACTAAGACACGGTGCTTTAAGAGACCTCCGTTTGATTTAAGAGCGTCTCTGATGAAAGGACTCACATTTAAACTTTAGCTGCAAACCCAGAAGCTCTGTTAAATATGTCTGGGGTTATGGGGTAGTGACCATCCGCAAATTCAGCACAAGTTCCCAGAGGCTCATGAGCCTTTTGGTTGAAGCTGGCTGAGTGAAACCTGGAGAATTGGAAAAATTTACACAACTTAATCTTTGAACATTGTGGTTCAGCCAAATCCCTTCACCAAGTGAAACGGTGAAGCCTGGAAAGATGCACAGCTTGGTTACATACCCAGTAAAGATGCCATCTCTGCCCTGAGGAGCTTATGGTCTAGGCTGACATTGGTGGCCCCTCAGCTGTCTGCATTTCAGAGTACTTACTCATGGATAAATATGAATGACAACATTAATTTACCACCCAGGGGTTAGGAAGACAGATCTGATAGTGCTTGTGGGGGGTGGGCCTCTATATTACAGAAAGCACAATGTCAAATAAGGGAAATTAGCTAATCACATCAACACCTACCACAGAGTCTCTGCTCACTGGAACTCTAGAGAGGTGAAGGACTCACTAGGGACAATCAATATTAGTGGGGCTACAATGTAGTATCTATCAGCCTGTCACATTTTGGTGGTGGTAGAAATGCTAAGGGGAATTAAAGAAGCTGCAAAGGCAGAAAGCATGATGATAAGAAGGAGTTTTGTGCATTCCCATGTTGCTGGGACAAATGTTTTATGAGTGACATGGGGACATTACATTGTCAGACCTCATAAATGACTTGTTTCTCAATGCAGCAGGACCCACGAGTTTAGTTGTGGGCAGTTCTTAGGCCAGACTCAGCTCTTACACTGCATAAAGTGGAGATCCGTGCTCAGGTGGGAGCATGAGGAGAAGAGGAGCCAAAAGTGAAGAGGGTGATGCAGAGGAGCTGGCATTTACCCCGCAATCTGAGGTCAACTCAAATAGGGGTGCTGATCTGGGGGCTACCAAGACACCTAGATCTAAGTCCCTGAATGTGGCAAATGTCACAACTGCCTTTAGGAAAGGTTCACAGAATCACAGGATCACAGAATATTAGGGATTGGAAGGGACCTCAAAAGATCATCCAGTCCAATCCCCCTGCCAGAGCAGGAACCTAAATGAGATCACACAGGAAGGCGTCCAGGCGGGTCTTGAATGTCTCCAGAGAAGGAGACTCCACACCCTCCCTGGGCAGCCTGTTCCAGGCAGGTTCCAGGTTCCAGGCAGATTTAATAAAGTTCCATAAAAATCAATGGAAATTAATATACATAAGAATAAGAATAATGTAATTAGCCACATGGCTTTTGTAGAGCATAAGCAAGTCCTGCGAATCTAACAAAGTTCTTTAAAGACTCAGGAAGCATAATCTGGAAGGTAATCTAGCAGACCTAAACCACTTGAATTTCCAAAAGAACGTTTACAAAAGCTAACTAATGAAAATAAACTCTTGGGGCAATAGGGAAGCTTCTCTTATAGATTAATAACAAGTTGAAGGACACAGGGGAAAAAAAGAAAGGCTCAAATAGTCATCTTTCACAATAAAAGGAGGTTACCCACAGGGTCCTCTGAGAATCCTTCTGGTTCAGAAATGATCCTCCAGAAAAAGGCATGAACAGGGAGGTGATAAAATACAGATGATACAGTAGTGATATGGGTCATCAAACCAAAAACAGGGTTAGAACATGACTACACGATAGTGATGAGCTATAGAATAGGAAATTAAATGTTGCAAAAGTAATATATATGGAAAAAGGCAGTCCTGACCAGACAGACCCAATGGCAAGCTTTAACCGGCTCATGACCATGCTAGACAGTCAGATATGACTTGACCAAGACCTTGGAAGGAGGACGGGATGAAGTGGAGTGGGAATACTTCAGTCTATGTCTCCCAGTTTTGGGCCCAGAGCACTGGATTTCTTTATCCCCATTGCTCTTCAGCTCTTGCTCGTCACGGCCAGAGACTGTAGAAATTGCTTGGCAGGAGAATTAACTCAGCTGCGAGATGGTCAGTGGGAAGGAACCTTGATATCATCAGTGGTTTCCAGTCCTGCAAACTGCTGCACAGTTCTGAGGGATCTGGAGGTACAGATGTGTTTTCTGCTCTGTGTGCACAAGTCCCGTGAGCTGTGCCCAGGCGACGTGGCTGCAGATGAGAGAGAGGAGACATCAGCCCTTTTAATTGAGTAATGCCCACTGATTTCCATTGCTATGACATCTGCTTTCACCAGGTCAGAAGTTTCATCATCTGAGACTTTCTTTGCTCTGCCCTAGAGCCCCAGCCATGTCTAGTGCTAGTAACACGTGGGAGGGTTGTGCACAGGGAGGACTCTGGTCTCAGGCAAAGCTGGCAGCTGCCTGCAGCAACACACTCTGGTTGCCACCTCCTTTGCCCTTGCCACGGCTTTGGAGAGCCAAAGATACCATTGCTTTCATTCACCAAATGAGTAACGTTGATCCTGGCACCAACCACTTGTGCCTAACCCCTCTCTTCTCACTTTTCCTGTGGCAGCAGAAGCAGCCAGCCCTGCCCTCCGAGGCATACCCACCACCGTTCCACCCTTTCAAAAAGAAAAGTTAGGTTTAGCTTTAGCCTCAAATCCATGGGGCAGGAACATGCACTTTGGTCTTTCCCACCATGGTTTATTCCACCATGAAGCCTTGAGCTCCTCTGTTACAGCCAGGAGGACCACCATTGCTAACTGGACAAGATAGAGCTTAGTGTGGGCTACCCACCAGCACTCACCCTCCTTCCCAGGCTTCTTTTACATCCCAGACAAGCTCCAGACTGTTGCAGCTACACAGCCACCAGTGAGCTAAGTACTTTATCTCCACGTTGGAGAGTTCTACATGAGCTGCAGCCTCAACAGCAGTGCAGTCTAGATGGAGAACAAGCAGGTAACAGCTGATTCAAATGGAGGGACTCATGGAGGGTGAGGCAGGAGCTCATGAGCCACTCTAGGCAGTAGCAATACCTTCTACGTACTAGTCTCTACCTGGAGAAGATGTAGCTCACATAACCACATGTTAACAAAAGTGCTCAGCATCCAAAACCTCCCATTTACATCATCAGGTTTGTAAAAATACGCGCATGGTAGGAGAATGTTGTGAGCCACCTGAGGTGTCTGGAAATCAGGCCACTTCTTGAAGGGCTGTAATTGCACCTCAGGACAGTTTTACTGCTGCTGCTGCTGCTGTTGTTTTCTGAAAAATTGAGACTATTGTGTCCAACTCACCTACCTGAAGTGAAGCAGAGCAGTGGGAAGAGGCACACCTCTCCCAGAACTTGTCTAGGCAACATGAAACAGGCTTTTTTCTCATGATGTCATTGTCCTGGAAACTTTTGAAAGCACACTGCAAGGGAGGAAGCCTTGTGGGTCTGAACTCCCTATGAGCCTATCCAAATGGGCCAAGCTTTGATGAAACCAACTCATTATCAAAAGCGGAGAAAAACATGTTGGACGTTGTTTACCACTGAGATCACCCTGGTGGTTCTTCCAGCTGCCTGAGGGTATTGGTGAAGACAGAAGGAGGGAGAAATGGAAAGAGAGAAAATGCCTGTTTTGAAGTTTCCATCCTTAAGGTGACATGTTTTCTTTCAACTTATTTGCTCTAAAAAAACCTCTTGAGAACACATCTACCCATGGTCTCTGCATCTTGGGTTCTGGGTGAGATCCAGAGTCTGAAGTTGCTTATAAAGGAACCTTGTTTACCTTTGGATCTTCTTTCTGACTATGCTTTCCCTGTTTGTCTTGGCATTAGAGTGGATAACACTGACTATACAAAAATGGATATAATGATTCCCATAGAATTAGGGGCAACTCCAAGTTTCAGCTTTCTTTACATTATGGTTCAGGCCCAAGAGTCTGAGCTCTGCTAGCAGTTGCCACATTCTCATGTGGAAACTCTGGAGGATTTCACAATCTATGGAGCCCATCACAACAGGGAATGAGAGGTTGTTTCTTGTTGTATACACTAGAAATCATGAGAAACTCAAGCAAAATCCTGCTAGAGGTCTCTAATCATCACACAGTTAACATCTTTTGTTGTCTCTGAATGAGTTAGAAAACAAGAACATGATGAGGCTTTTCCAGTTCTTTTGTCAATGGTTATCTGAACCACAAGGTGATTCAGAAAGAGCCAGGCCATGGCCCTGTACTCTAAGCAAAACCACTGATACCAGTGGATTTACTGAACACATTCTATGCCTGAAATCATAATCTGTATCCAAACCTTCTTTAGGGGAGGGGCATTCAGACTGACCTATACTCCACCAAAGATTGACCTTTTTCCAACAGGGACCTGAAGGGTGAGTGTTTGAAGGAGAGGCAGAAGATGGAAAATCTGATGAAGGTTCAAAATGTGATCCTTGACAAATTATGTAAAAAGCAAAGAAGTTTCTTTGGGAGTGGTCATACCAAAGCCTACATAATAGAGAGGATTTTTGACTCTGGTTGTCCTTCTCTGGTCAGGGTCAACAACAGACAAGCTTGGTTCTAGATATTCCTTGGCAGTCTGAAAAGGGTTGAGCACCAAACTTCCAGTTCCCCACTACTCCATCAGGACACCAAATGACAAGACTCAAGGGTGAAATTTTAAAACATCTGGGGACATAGGGTGGATGAATACATTGCTTGCATTCAGGAAGGTGCTTGCCCAAGTGACTAAGTGACTGTCAACTTCAACTTCAATTGATAGGCTGACATCTGGCCAGCTGGGGTTGCTGAATGGGAGGCACCAAACTGTTACCCCTTTTTCCAGGCTCACAAGGATCTCACAACAGCTCTGATAAGAGGAATCTGATGACAGGTGGACTTTGCTGCTTTGGATGTTAATTTTACACATGTTTTATGACCAGAGAAGATAATTAAAGAACATTCAACTTTAAAAATAAGCCAAGAAATGTTACACTGGCTTAGCTAAGTATCTATTTTTTTGATGGATGTGTTCCTTACACTTCAGGATACAACAATGATGCCACACAGACAGCCTTTCTCCTGGGATCTAAGTAGAACAGCTTGTCCTCTTTCCACCAGGGGCTGGCTAGGGAATCTACAGACTTTTCCCCACTGTCTCTCCTTCTGTATACTTGTTTTTCACCTCTAGCTTTTGTGACCTCTGAACTTCCTTTTAAAACTCTGTGTAGTTAATATTCATTTTACTTCAGTTTGCATTAGTTATTACTCAATAATTTTGCAAATGCAAACAGTGGCATAACAAGATTTGGAGTCCTTTTGTGCTAAGCTCTGTACAAGACATGGGAAGAAGACACAAAGAACTCATGGTCTAAGTGGATAAATACTGAATACTTGCTAAGAAACTCTATCATTAGGGAGAGAGATCTTTCAATGTTCTGATCCAGGAATGGACAAAAGAATACAAAGAGAGATATGAAAAAAACCCAAAGAGTTGCTTTATGCACCAAAAAAATCTGTCTGAATTGTTTCACTTTGGTTTCTTAAGACAAAAAAAGGTTGAGGGGGGGGGAAAATTTGTACCTTCTTTGCTTTGCAATAACTACAGCACATTTGTTTATAGGGCAGAACGTGGCTGGACAGACAACATGGTCCTTATATGCATCAATACAACCTGTAAAGGATCTTTCCTTCACTCTCCCTTTTCCTCTCATCTCTTCCCCCCAACCCCGCCCTCTGCATTTTTACCAAAGGACTTAATTTCAAGATCTTGTGTGGTTTTCATTAGGATCACAGTCTTTTGAAATGTCGGAAGAACACCCAGCAGAAATTGAAGTTGATGTTAAAGTGGTTGCCTCAGATCAGCCTCTGCACCCTGCTATCTTGCTTCAGCTTGATTGCTATCAGGTTGGAAAGTGTGGGACTGATATTTTGGGGAAGAAGAAAAGAAAGGAGAAAAGGAAAGGGGAACAAAAGGGAGATGTAAACCAATTTTCTCCAGTCTTCATTCGCTCTCTGACTCAATATGATTAGGATTTAGTGCTGTGAAGAGTGTATCAGCACTTTGCTGATCTTTGAAGAGTATTCTGGGCGAGGACTCACCACGTAATAAGGATACATCATGCAGGATAATAAATGTGGTGATGCAGCACAGGGCATGCAGCATGGGGATCATCAATCCAGCAAGTGTGAATCTTGCTGGAATGAGATTTCCCTGAGCAAAGCCTTTCACCAAGTCACACAGAATCACAGAATGTCAGGGATTGGAAGGGACCTCAAAAGATCATCCAGTCCAATCCCCCTGCCAGAGCAGGAACCTAAATGGGATCACACAGGAAGGCGTCCAGGTGAGATCACACCCACCTTTATATTGTGCCCTCACCTCTGGGACCATTCTCCAAGACCTCTTCAGAGTTGATGGCTTAAGGTTGATGGTTACAATGACAGTCTCCATGAAACTGAGACCTAGTCCCCACATACTCATACACAACCAGAAGACAATGCCTTGCTATTGCCATTTGTGCCTTGGGAGACAGTTTTGATACATCATTTCTGTTCTTAGTCCTACAGCCATCTCATCACCCCCATTAAAAGGAGCAATAGGAGGGCAGTGTTCCTTCATAAACAGGAGAAACTAGAAATAAAGACCTTCAGGAATGCACTCCCAGGAAGAGGTGATATCTTAGAGGCAACTCTTGTCTCCACTGAAGTCAGTGAGAAGTTTTGATGGGCTCAATCTTTCACACATGTGACCATGGAAGATCAGTCTCCAGCCATACAGGTGTGCTTGGAATGGGTTAGAGAAATACAGGGTTTATTTTTTGTTATTATTCCCAAAGCTCATGGTCACTAGCATAATTTTATCACCCTCTTGAATGTTATTTAGGTAATAAGGAGCAGGAGCACATTGTTTGCACAACGTGGAAGTTACGTGGTCACATTGGCCTGGGGGCAACACTGCAAAGACACTGCTCTGCTTCTTCAGAAGCTATGTTTTGTCCCGGCTCCATGCTGTGCTGTGCATGCGTGCACACACCATCAGGGACTGGGACATGTTGGAGGTCTCCGTCATGCTCTGTTGCACATGGAAGCCACAGCCTTGGATGCCTCTTCTCTCAACTGGTTGAATTTCAAAGATAAATTTGCACCCTTAATAAAAACTTGCTTCACTGAACACTGGGTCTGGCCTAAGAAGGATACTCGAGCTGCTTGTTTTCATGTTCCAGAGTTACAGATCCAGTCATTTCCACTTTGGAAAAAGTCATTTGAGATGGCGTGTTGTTCCTTCTAAACTGTGTTAGTCATGGGGAACGGGCAGCATGCTACCCAGAGATCCCAGGGCCTCTTAAGGCAGAGAAAGAACAAAGTAGTCCTTCTCTGCAGAATATGCAAAGGATTTACTCATCATTTGCCTCTAATGCAGTAAAAAAGAGAGAGGTGAAGGGAGGGTGTAAAATATAGGGAACAGACCAAATGAGAAGACAGGGAAGGGGAAATGAGATTCCTAAAACCAGCCTCCATCGTCCATCCAAAGCTTTTAGGCTTAAGGCCTCTGTGAGATAGTGTTCTCCTCCTCTGGGGTGGTCCCTGTCCCTCAGCTCTTCAGACTTCCAAATAGCAAGTCAGATGGTCTCCCTAATTACAGCTTGTGTAATTATAGTCCTGTGCCAAGTTGTCACATAGCTTTGCTTTACAGTCTCCTGAAAGACCTATGCTTTGAAAATCCTCAGGTTGAACAAACAATAATCAAGGATTTAAGAATCTGAGATAGAGGGCAAGACACACTTCACTGCACTACAGAAGATTCTTTCTTTTAGTAGAGGATGGAGAAGGCCATGTTGACAGCAAGATGCTGTGATACAGAGACCTACACCCTGCAGTGTAGTTGTGTGGATTTATGCAAGAGAGATGCAGGAGAGACTTGGAAAACCAGTTAACACCAGGAGCCTGCATGGAGCCAGCAGAGATGGACGGATGGAATATAACAGTGCCAAGAAGGCTGCTCTCTGGCACAAGAGTTAGAGCCTAAAAAGAAGCAGCACATGGCATTTATCACAGAATGGTGGGGGTTGGACGGGACCTCTGGAGATCATCTAGTCCAACCCATCAACCAAAGCAGGTTCACCTAGAGCAGGTTGCACCAGATGGTGTTCAAACAGGTTTTGAACATCTCCAGAGAAGGAGACTTCACAACCTCTCTGGGCAGCCTGTCCCGGTGCTGCCCAAATTTTTTCCTTCATTTATCCATACTCATTCCTGTAAACCACAGCAGGGCTCTCCACCAGCTGCATGCATCTCCTGGCCACCACAACAGGGACCCCAATCAGTGCCATGACACCAGGCAGGTTCATGCCTGTGAGGCCAGGAGCAATCCCATTCAGCCAACAGCTGTGGCCTGGGGAGTTTGGGATGCACCAGTGGTTTTGATTATGCTTGAACTTCCTCTTCTACAACTGACAACTGCCATAGTCTGGAAATGTTTCTTCCTAGCAGTTCACTAAACAAAAAAATAAAGATAAATAAACTATTTTTGTGGTTTGTTTTAGTTGCTCCTGGCATCTTAGGGGTCCTGAAGCAGGGGGCACATGAGACAATAGGGAAGAGAACAGACTGGCTTTCAGGGACCAGCTGACCTTTCAGACCTCTTGAGCCTACACAAAAAAAACTTGCCAGTTACAAACCAGCTGTGGAATCAGGAACTCCTTTTGACGTCACTGCTGAAAAGTCCTAATTAGATAATTTCCCAAACCATGTGGGTCTCAAGTGCCTCAGCTTCACCTTTAGCCCTGGACCAACTCACCCAATTTAATGGTTAAAGGTTCAGTTCTGTGTCAGGTCAAAGGCGTTCTTGAGAAGACACCTATTAGTTCCAAATGAATTTTGCCATCCAATACTATTTCAGGATCCCTCCTTCCCCGTGTGCTTCCAGTGTCTCAACATCCAGCCCAGCTGCTTTATGGAGAACAGCAGCAGTCCTTGAACTGTCTCTCACCTTAACCATCCAAGCAGACTTCACCTCCTAAGCAGCCGTGAATACAATCCAGCTCCCCAAAAGGCATTTGGAAATGTTACTCTATATTTATATGTATACGCCATTGTGAGGAAGCTTGATAATAGCAAATAATAAAAATAATAAGCCTGTCTCTTGGCACAAAGTTTAGCACTGGGCTTTAGAAACGGTACCTGTTTAACTATAAACTTCCTACCTACTTAACACATCGCAGTGAGCCTCTCACATGCCTCTGAAATGGAGCTATGGCTCTGGAGACACAGAAAGTTATGGCACGAGGGAAATAAGGATACCAGTATTAATGCAAACACAAGGATTGTGGTTCTTGTGAAACAAACATGTAATAGCATAAAAAATAAAGAGGATTTTCCCTTCCACTCTATTTTTAATATTTCCATTTTTTTCACCTGGTAGATTAAGTCATAGAATCATAGAATGGTTTGGATTGGAAGGGACCTTAAAGCTCATCCAGTTCCAACCCCCCTGCCATCAGCAGGGACACCTTCCACTAGACCAGGTTGCTCAAAGTCCAACCTTATCTATTTAATTTTAATTCATTACTTCATTCTAATTTAATTCCATGAAATAACTAATTTTACTTCCCCCCAAAAAAACAACACAGAGTAAGGCCCTTGTTTTTAATACATTGCCTTAGTTAGAGGACTGGCACGAGAGGTGTAGCATGTGCCTGCTGTAACACTAAATTAATTCCAACTCGACCCCCAGCAAGCCACAAGACAAAGAGAAAAGGTAAAATCATTGGAATCACAAAGAAAACCCTGAGCCTTCGTGGGGTGCATGAGTAAAAAGGGATCTATGATGGCACCATCACCCTGTTTATTTGGAGATTGTCTTTTTAGTGAAAATGAGGAGGCCCTGCCAGACCTCTGCGCTTCAGGTGAAACATATTTCTGATGTTTATTCTTGTCTGCATTCCTCTCATTTTTTTTGTTTTGCTGCACACCCTAAAATACCATTTGAAGTTGAATACAGTCACTCTAAGAAAGCTCACGTGGTAGGTTTGGCTTGATGTCTGATTTCTCCTGTTCCCCCACATTACAATATTTTGTGGTTGACCTACCTCCTGTGAACCTTTGCTTCATGTTGCCTGGCTGAGTTCTTGCAGATAGGTAATAATTAGCTTTTTTTATTATTATTATTATGACACTCATTCTCCTTGTCCAGGAATGGATAAAGGGCACAAGACACTGTCTTTTTGCTCTAAATTAACAACTCCCTGCTCTAATTATTTTCCTCTGGATATTAATCATAAAAAAACCTGAGTCAGCATGTATGTTTTAGTAGATTTTGGAATTTTAGTGATGGAATCAGAAATGCTGTTTTTAAAGCAAAGCCTCTACAGGGCTCCCTGGGTCACACAGGCAGATCTTCTAATTTGTAAAGAGCCTACAAAGAAAGTCTCAAAATCATTGGGTGGAGAGATAACTGCATTTGTTCCCCAAGGCATGGTACTTCAGAAAAGACTTGCTCTGCCACCCAGGACTCTACAAACATGTTGAAGAGCAGGAAAGTCCCAGGCAGATGTACTGTGGACCTGCTTGGGCTCACTGATTTGATGCAGGACCACCAGACTCACCTCAGCATGGACAAACCTGAGTATTGCTGTCCAGGAGTGATGGGTTGAGCTTCTCCTGCCACAAGAAAAGGAAGAAGGGAGACAGAGTAGCATGGAGAACCTGCGATGGTGATCTCTACAGGTTCCTGGGAAGCAGCAGCATCTACATCACATAAGCCAACCCCCACTCAGCATCTGCACCAGCCAGACCCATCTGTGAAAGGTACCTTCCTCCTTTGCCTGGACTTACAGGTCACCCCTGCTCTGGTGGTTCAATTTATACTTTGAAGAGCTCTTAAATTACAGCTTTTTTTTAAAAAAAACAAACAAACAAGGAGTAATGAAGAAAATCAGGCACCAGCTGAGTCCTAAATGAATGAGGTGGTGGGCAGGACCAAAGAGGAGGTACAAGCTGCAGCTGTGCAGAACCCTGGGTGAGGAGGGTGCAAGGCTGTTGCTGCCTTGTTTGGGAGGTGTCTGCTGATTCAAAGACAGCAAAGGCTGCACCTCTTCCCCAAGAGCCCTGGAGGCAAGCAATTTTCAAGAAAGTCTGAGTAAGCACGTGGATTTTTGAAGCACTTAGAAAAAAAAAGCCCTGGCTGTAAAAGAGTGAATCTCAATCTTTAATTACGGCGGCGCTATTCCCTCGTTATAGCTGGCGGGGTGTGCGTGGGAGGAAAACTCTTCAAATGAGCAACCTGGTCTAGTGGAAGGTGTCCCTGCTGATGGCAGGGGGGTTGGAACTGGATGAGCTTTAAGGTCCCTTCCAACCCAAACCATTCTGTGATTCTATGAAACTCTTCAAATGCCTCTGTCTACCTGAACCTTAAAATAGAGAAATCCAGAAATCAACGGGCGCAGACAAAACTACACAGAAATGAAAAATAAGAGTGTTTGTGTGTGGTGTGTATATATACACACATGCATGAATATTCTGATTTGCATTGCTACCACTTTTCTTTTGTCTCCTGAGAAGACAGTCTTCTCTTCCAGGCCCCAACTGTAAATTTCCTAAGGCATTGACTTAATCTTCCCTCGATCTGTCCTCATTGCTAGGATCACTGGGACGGAGGCCTGGAAGTAAAGCATCCAGGACCTCACAGCCAAAGCAAAACAATGGCTCCTTTCCTCAGCCTCCTAATAAGTTCAAGAAGTTATGTGAAAACAAACAAAGCGGTGGCCTGGTCACATAGCTGAGCTCTTCAGCTCCTGCGCCGTGCCGTGCCCTGCTGCCGGGGCTGGTGAGGTCTCACCAACCTGTGGGACACGATGGTTATGGTGGCACACATAGGGTCTGGTGAGGTCTCACCAACCTGTGGGACATGATGGTTATGGTGCCACACATGGGGTCTGGGACACGATGGTTATGGTGGCACACATGGGGTCTAGTGAGGTCTCACCAACCTGTGGGACACGATGGTTATGGTGGCACACATGGGGTCTGGTGACAAAATCCACGCTTCCATGGGCAGGCATGCTGCCTGGTGGGCTTGCTGTGAGAGATCTCAAAGACATCAGCCTTTGTGTTGTCCCTACTCACTGGGTCAAGGCTGGGGAGAGCATCACTGCCCACCGACGTGATGGCACATGGTATGGAGAAGCAGTGGCACAGCCATGTGTCCTGCACTCCTGGGCCACCAAAGTCTCCAGAAGCGCAGAAACACATCCTTAAGGAAGGCTGGTGTTTTCTGGTGACACAACAAGCTCTCCAGAACAATTCTTTGCTTTATTTTTCCAAAGAAGTTTGCCTGATTTACAGGGCTCTGAGGTTATTTAGTCACAGAATCACAGAATGTCGGGGATTGGAAGGGACCTCAAAAGATCATCCAGTCCAACCCCCCTGCCAGAGCAGGAACCTAAATGAGATCACACAGGAAGGCGTCCAGGCGGGTCTTGAATGTCTCCAGAGAAGGAGACTCCACACCCTCCCTGGGCAGCCTGTCCCAGGGCTCTGTCACCCTCACTGGAAAGAAGTTTCTTCTCAAGTTTAAGCAGAACCTCCTGTGTTCCAGCTCACACCCATTGCCCCTTGTCCTACCATTGGGCATCACTGAGAAGAGCCTGGCTCCATCCTCCTGACATTCGCCCTTTACATATTTATAAACTTTACTGAGGTCACCCCTCAGTCTCCTCTTCTCCAAGCTAAAGAGCCCCAGCTCCCTCAGCCTTTCCTCATCAGGGAGATGCTCCACTCCCTTCATCATCTTGGTGGCTCTGTGCTGGACTCTCTCCAGCAGTTCCCTGTCCTTCCTGAACTGTGGGGCCCAGAACTGGACACAATATTCCAGATGTGGCCTCACCAGGGCAGAGCAGAGGGGGAGGAGAACCTCTCTTGACCTACTAACCACACCTCTTCTAATGCACCCCAGGATGCCATTGGCCAGCAAGGTGAGGTGGTGGAGTCGCTCTTTACGTGAGTCATAAGGACTCAAATGAGTTGCTTGTACAAGGCAAACAAGAAGAGCAATATTACTGCACTGGATGATTTTTGGGTCATGCAGATGTTCTCTTACAGTTGAATAAGTCATCACAACACAGCTAAGTTAGAGTTACTTCAACCAGTGTTGTCATCAGTATTCTATGCCTTGGTTTGCTCTGTGTGGTTTGGAGGAGAGCTTGTATCTGTGTGAAGAAAACCCTTTCAAGCAGATTTTGGGTGATGCTTCCAGACTTTAAACATCATGAATCTCACAAGAGGCATTTGTCACACTCTGCTGTGTCACCCGCGTGAACGACACACACGAGGCCTCAGCAGGGATAGAGTAATTGCCTCCAACTTGAACATCTCTGCAGGGTTACAAATGTGGCTCCCAAGGCAAGTTAACAGGTTGAGGACATAGCTGGGCCAGTGGGAATTTAGCTCTTTTTAGAAGAATTACAATTGAAGAGTCTTTGTTGGGTTTTTTGTTGTTGTTGTTGTTGTTGTTGTTGTTTTGGGTTTTTTTTAA
>NW_010321202.1:26122-36936 GCF_000700745.2 Antrostomus carolinensis
CCCTAAAACAAAATTGCTGATGTTCATGGCTTTGCCCTGGCTGCTCTGACCTCTTGATAAGTCAAAGCTTCATTTTTAACACAGCGCAGTTGCCACTGAGTAGTCATACAAGGAAAAAAAAAAAGAGAAGGACAATGCCTAGTGACTTCAGAGCAGATGCTGTGGCACAGTATGGGCTGTGCTGGCAGGACTTATGAGGCTGGAAACAGCACCACACAGGTCTCCCACCCTCACCCCAACCTCCTCGAGCATCCCCACGCTCAGCCAAGCGCACCCTCGCACGGGGCTCCGCTGCTGCCTGTGCTGGAGCCGCTTTGCCGCAGCAAACGCTGACTTGTGAGGCCCAGTTTATGTTAAAAAAAAGTCATTTGTGCCCGAAGGAACGAATCCCACATTGTTTTTTCACTTTCCTGCTGCGCTGCTGGATTTTTTTTTCATCTTGTCCCTTGTTAAGCGTCTCCCCGCCGCAGCGCGGGCAGCTCTTTCCTCCCCCAGTTTCCAGCTACGTGGTGTACTTTATAGTTATTCTCAACTCCTGCGTGAGGACTTCCAGATGAATTCTCAGAGTGAACGTTGCCTTCAAAAGCCCCCGTGAGATTAATTAATCTTTCCAGTAACCTCAGTAGGTGGGTAAACACCGCTGGTCCTGTTGTGCAGAAAGCAAGAGCGAGTAAGTAGTCAAGAGTCCGAGGAGCTTGTTCAAAGTCATGGAAGAAGTTGCAAAGCTTGGTTACCAGGCCCAAGGTCTTATTTTCTTCATTTGGTCTGGAAAATATGGTTTTCTCTGACCTGGTTTTCCTTCAGCATCTTTTCTCAAGTGTCTCCAGACTGGCCCAAGAGTTGTCTGAAACAGGGAGGGCCATTTTCCTGGGGGTCTTCATACTCAAACCCTTATTTCGTTTTGATACTTGGCTATCACGCAGCCTCAGCTCGCTGGCGACAATAGTGGTTTTGTTATTCATTAAAGGACTTAAATTAACTGGAAAAAAAGAAAAAAAAAAATTAGGCTCTTCCTTAAGAAGCTTTATAATTCAATAGGTGAAATGTCAGGGAAAATCAATGCAAGTCTGTTTCCTTTCTGCTTCATTATGTGCTCCATTAAACAGCTTTTATGTTCTGTTTATAGGTTGATTGTGTGTGTTTCTTCTTTTTTTTTGTTGTTTTTTTTTTTTAATTTTTTTATTTTTTTTTTTTAATAAAAGAAACATTTTTTAACATTTATGATGTAAAGCAAGCTGGGCTGAGAACCAGCAATACAAGAAACGCGTTTGGCTTGAGCGAGGAATCCGTGAGACCACAAATATCAAGATGTCCCTTAGCAAGAGGCTCCGTGGTGAGACACTGCGGAGGGGAGGCGAGTGGGGAAATCAAACACGTTCCAGGCAATTTGCTGATTGCAAATCTTCAGAGGTATAAAATGTCCCTAAATTACCATGTCCCCTTTCCCCCCCCTGTGGTGTTAAAGAGAGGTCCAATCGCCCAACCTGGAAAGAGAAAACCACAAGCAAGTTGTTAATGTTTCTGTCTCACCCCTACGGTGAGGAGGGAGAGAACGCCTTTTCCAGTTCGTAAACACCGCCTGGTTGACTGGAGGGATGTTCTCGCCCGGATGTGGCAAATTTTATAGTCGTGTGAATAAGAAACAGAGCACGCAAAGGAAAGTATTACAGTTTAGGGAGTGATAAAACTTAATGCCACCCTGCTCCATTCCTCTCCCGCTCTATGCTTTTTCAAAATGTCCATTGGGAATCTTTGGCTTTGGTGAGGTTTAGGAGGTAAAAGAGGACGGGAAAACAAAGTTTGGAGACCAGGAGAGATGTCATCCAGGATAATGCCTTTATTTTCCTTGAGCAATGGAAGATAATAGCTCATGGCTGGATCATGAGGTTGAGAGTGAAGGTTTTCATCCTTTTTTCCCCCCTTTGATTTACCACAGGATTGCTTGGCAAAATTATTTTGTTGCTGGATGTCTCAGTTTTTCCAAATGTACTGTTGGGACAAATCTTGGCCAGGGTGGACCAAGGCTTTGAAGGTTAATTTACTGTTATTTGTCAAGTGCTTTGCATCATCAAGGACGAAGCCCTGCAGAAGTGTGCAAGGAGAGAAATGACACTGATAACAACACGGTGGTTATGCTGCTAATCCACCTCCAGCCTCTGGATTGGCATTGCTCTTCCCTTCATCTTCACACATTGCCAAGAGGATCTTAAAGTAGTGGCAAAATCTTTGAAGTTTTCCACCATGGGGGGGACAAGTGAAGGGAAAACACTGTTCAGGCAGCTCTAGTTGGGGGAACCAGATGGTCAGTATTACCTGACAAACAGATTTCTAAGCAGAAGAAAAGACATTGGAAATTACTGAGTACTTCTTGCAAGGAAAGTACTTCATTTGGATAAGCTGGTCTGTAAAGCTTAGAAAATTCACCAACAGGAGCAAAGGTTTCAGCTCAGGATTTGCAGGGAAAAGGCTTATGTCAAAGTACATGGACTTCTTCCATGAATCAGGAGAAATACACAAAACAGAGCCACCAAGATGATGAAGGGAGTGGAGCATCTCCCTGATGAGGAAAGGCTGAGGGAGCTGGGTCTCTTTAGCTTGGAGAAGAGGAGACTGAGGGGTGACCTCAGTAATGTTTATAAATATGTTAAGGGCAAATGTCAGGAGGATGGAGCCAGGCTCTTCTCAGTGATGCCCAATGGTAGGACAAGGGGCAATGGGTGTGAGCTGGAACACAGGAGGTTCTGCTTAGACTTGAGAAGAAACTTCTTTCCAGTGAGGGTGCCAGAGCCCTGGGACAGGCTGCCCAGGGAGGGTGTGGAGTCTCCTTCTCTGGAGACATTCAAGACCTGCCTGGACGCCTTCCTGTGTGATCTCATTTAGGTTCCTGCTCTGGCAGGGGGATTGGACTGGATGATCTTTTGAGGTCCCTTCCAATCCCCAGCATTCTGTGCTTCTGTGAACTCTCCCAACTGCAGATCACAGCAGGAAGGTGCTGGTGGTCTGAAGGTGCTGGTGGTCTGTGATAGGGAGTGAGAACTAAGGACAGCATTGCTGGAGTAACCAAGCAGAGATGCAAGTAAGTGAGAGACAGAAGGGTAAAAAATGGTGATTGATGGTGATGATGATGACAACTTTATGAGAAAAGTTTCACACTACCAATAAGTAGGATCATTACGGTGTGACATGCCTTAAGGAGTGAGTCAACAAAGTACCAGGGAAAGATTCAGCAGAGGTGAGGGAAAGAAAAAAAAAAAGATACAGAGGGGGTTAGGAAGACCTCTGCTAATGCAGAGAGGGTTGGGAAGACTGCGCTGCTGTGCCAATTGTTGTCACATCACACCGACAGGATGTTCTGTGCTATGGCAAATAGCACTCCTGGGGAATGCTCTGTCTATAGCCTTCCCCCCAAAATCTGTGCCTGCTGATAATCCTCTGCAACTGGAGGGTAGAAATATTTGGGACCAACCTGCAAATTACATTGAAACCCAGCTCAGCTCAGAGTGCTCCAGCCAGATCTGTGACTAAGAGATCTCCAGACATGGAGAGAAAGGCAATCTCTCATTTCCCAAGAGCATTCGCAACCTGAAAAGAAAAAGCAAAGAATGGGAGCAAAGAATTCACAGGTTTAAAGTAAACACAGGTTTAAAATACACAAAACAAGTCTCTTCTGCATGATTGAGTCCCACCAATTTTTTTTTTTTTTTGTGAGTTTTCATCAGTTTTACTGAATTTATAACTCATAGAGAAAATCTGAAAAACTAAGTGAGAAGATGTTGTTTGAGAAGAATCTCCTTCTGCTGCCTGCTGACAGAGAGGCCCTGGGAAGGTGCTCCTGGTCTCTGCTCCACTAGCAAGTGGTGCTGGGAAGAGAACACCATGGCTTTGAAGTTGTCAGAGGTGGAACAACTATGCTTTTTTTTCAAAGAGTGAAGTTTGGATCATCAGGGAGCACTAAAAATTTTTCTGAAAGATAGGAAGGTAGAAAAAAAATTGCAAAAAAGCACATATTAGACTATATTGTATAAAGTATACAGTAATGAGGAGTTACACAGATTTTCTAGGAACAGCCACCAAAATATCGAGGTGTGTCACCGTAGTGGTTTGTTTGTTTGGCTTTCATCACATTTTCGTTTTTTGTTTTCTGTTAGTGAAAAGATTGAGATATGTTAATGAATGGAAAACACATCAGAAAGCTGCTCAGGATTAATTAAGCAAGTGTAATGGAAGTAAGTGATTCTCTGTCTCCTGTCTCCTGGACCCTACCCAGAGAAGTTCATCCTTGCCAAGGAAGAGATGGTTAAATCGGTGGTCACATCAAATATTCATTAGGAATTCATGCCCTTGGTCAGCTAGGTAATTGGGTGTGAATTAATGTTCTTCAAGAACATTTGCCAAAAACATTTAGTTCTTTAAAAAACCAAAAAGATGAAGACTACAAAATGAGAAATTTTCATTTTGTTGCATATTGCAACCAGAACTTTGATTCACATCAGAAAAAAATAGCTTGTTTAAAAACTTTATTTTGTTTGACTCTAGTTTTTTAAAACTAGAAGAGCTTCTAAATGAAACAACAAAAAAAATTAAGCTAGATATTTTTATTTTAAAGCATTCTTTTGTCTTTAGTGACTCTTCCTCCTCCTTCCCCTTGAACAGGGAGATTAAGAGTAGCTACAGTGTCTGATATTAAAACAAAATAAAAAACCCCAAAACACACAAAAACCCTTGAAGGGCAACCTTGCCCTGGAGACTAAGGGAGAAGAGCTCATTTTCCATAAGATCCGTTCATTTTCCATGGTTGTTTTCTATTTTTAAGCTACAAAACCTGAGTCCATACTTCCTTCTTGATGTGTTTTCTTAAATATTTATGAACAACCTCAGACTGTAGCACCTTCCCATGCTATGAAACCATCTCTGCAGCCCGGCGCTCCCGTGGGCATTGCTCAGGACCAGCAGAGTGCAGGAACCATCCTTCCTACTGGATAAAGTCCAAAAATCCAAAAGGTCAGTGACATGATCTGACAGGCAAAGTACAATCCAAATCTAAACAACTCTTCTAGTGCCTGAAATGGTCTTGCTCCTACACCCGAGAAATATGGAAACACTGGAAGGGAAGTTAATTGAATTTTCCCTTCTCCTTCCTTCGTCCTCAAACCCCACTGCATTTAAAAAAAAAAAAAAATAAAAAAATCCCTTTTTAAAAATAACTATTGAAGCTGGAAATTAACTTCATATGAAGTGAGTTAGGGATGAGAGCAAACTCCTGATTAAATTTACTTGGGGGGAAAAAAAAGAAGAAGAAAAAAAAGCAAGTTCAGCTGAAGATGGGAGGCTTGGGGAGCTTGGGGAGAGCACGGGCTGAGCAGCTGGTGGGTGCTGAGCATTGGGGCAGCCCAGCATCATGCCACCATCACCCATAGCTCTCCCTAAACACCCCCGGGGTGAGTCCTTATTGCAGTATATGAGCTGAAAATGAGGCCTGGCTTTCTGTGGGAAATGGGTTTCCCCCTGCCATGGGCTGTCTGCTTTCACTGGCGTGAGGACCAGCTTCCTGCTTTGTGATAACCAACCCTGGCTAAAGCCAAATTCCTGCCTAGTGTGCATTTCTGAGCGCTCTGTCGCTATGATTGAAGCAATATTCTTTCCACTGCTTCTCCTGAGAGACTTTCCAGTGTTTGATACATCTGCCTGTTGAAGTGTTGCCTTCAGCATCCTCTAATTACAGTTTGAAATTAAGCTATTTTTTTTCCACCCTGGCTTCTGCTGGTCTGCTGCTGGGATCATTTTTTTATTATTATTATTTCTGGAATAATTCACAGCAAATGACTTTCAGAAGGGCAATGACTAGATAGAGGAGAGTGGTAGACCCAGCTTCTGCTCTCAATAGACACTTTCCAGTTTGGGATTTGTCCTGATTTTTCTGTGTTCCTTTCAAAATGCCAGCAGAGCCTCTGCTACAGAGTCTGATGGGCATCGTACTCTTCTCTTGGGTTATGAACAAATATGAGGACTGGAGCTTCTGTCTACATGTGTCTTGGACCACAACCATGTTATTCTGATACCCCTGAAGGGTCCATGTTTTCCAGCTGCCCTATTCTTCCCCTTGTACACACACTGCCCAGACATAATCCCAGACTGGTTTGGGTTGGAAGGGACCTTAAAGCTCATCCAGTTCCAACCCCCCTGCCATCAGCAGGGACACCTTCCACTAGACCAGGTTGCTCAAAGCCTCATCCAACCTGGCCGAGAACACTGCCAGGAAGGAGCAGCCACAGCTTCTCTGGGCAACCTGTTCCAGTGTCTCACCACCCTCACACCAAAGAATTTCTTCCTCACATCTCGTTTCCATCTCCCCTCTTCCACTTTCAAGCCATCACCCCTTGTTCTGTCACTCCCTGCCCTTGTCCAAAGTCCCTCCCCAGCCTTTCTGGAGCCCCTTCAGGTACTGGAAAACCTATCGAAGGGCTCCCTGGAGCCTTCTCTTCTCCAGGCTGAACAGCCCCAACTCTCTCAGCCTGTCCTCACAGCAGAGGTGCTCCATAATCCCAGCCTTTAAGCAGAGTTCAGTCTCAACCTCTTGAAAGAACTAAATCTGCTTTCCCCACGGTGTTTGAGAAGGGGCCCAAGACCAATTGACAAGTGGGGGTTTTTTTTAAGATCGAAGACAAGAACCCATGTTTGGGATGTCTGTCCCATAATGGGACCACACAGCTGTAGTCTCCAGTTTCCCCACGGCGACTGGTGTACGTCATTTTGCACAGGGATATCTACAGACGGAATATTTGCTTGGGACAAACACCCTAAGGTGCTGTTGGTGAGAATTAGGCAGGAAACAAAAATAGTAAACTGAGAACATTTCCTGAAACCAAAATGTTTCAGGGCTTTAAAAATGTGTTTTGTTATTACACAGCCAAATGGAAAGTAGGCCATGCAAATATATTTTTCCAAACCCCTTGTCTACCTTTTCCTTTTTGCTCTCCCCCTTAGAAAAAGAGAAAATCAGCCAAACATTTTCAGTAAGGCTGGTGGCAAAACGCCCACCTACTGTGGATTTAAATCCTTGCTTAATCATGGGACCACAGCTCCATCTCTTTCACTTTTCCAATGAATATTTCTTTGACATCTAACATTTCTTTAGCAGGAGAGATTGAAAGAAGAAGGGGCAGTAGCCATGTGCCTCAGGTGGATGGAGAGAGGCCACATCCCACTCTATCCAAAGGAGACCAAAGAGGGACTGAAGGTTTGCCATGGTTGGGTTTCTGGGGCTGTCATCCCTTGAACTTCTATCTCTTCCTAACTGCCACCAGAAATGCCATCCCACATGTGAAAAACGCTCTTTGTAAATCAGCTGCTTCTGATGAAAACCTATTTTGCACCCCAAATTGCCAGTCAACCTTCTCATGGCCATGCCTGATTCCATGTCGCCAACCCTGGTGGTGTTGGCTTCTCATTCTCTCTGCAGCCAGACAAAAAGATTTTATTCAAGTAACAATCTGAACGGCTTAAAAAAAGAGAACAAAAATCTAATTTTAAAGGGATTATGGTGAACATCTTGTAAACCGTGTTCAATAAGAAGAGGACTTAGAACAGGGCCTGTAATGGGTCTGAGTGACTGTGCTGGGGAAACAGGTCATTTCCTGATGGTTAACAGCTAATTTTTCTAACAATCGAGATGCAGGGATCATGCTTATAGGTTTCTAATGGACACTTGTGAAATGGCAAGAGGACTGATGAATACCAGGTGGCCAAACTTCACTTTCCTATTAGCAAAGACTCCACTTAACTCAGCAGGCAGCAGGATCTCTGACCACCTGAATCTGTATGGTGGTGTATGGGCAGTTCCTAGCCATAGACAGCTTATACCTCGCCTCCTGGGGAATAAAAATCAATGATAAATGGCGTCATTGCAATATCTTCATTAGAAACAGCATCATCGAAACCATTCAGTCCTGGAATTCATTCCCTTAAGCATCCTGGAGTCACCAGAGACACAACTGTCTGTTAACTCTGTAATTGCTGGCCCACTGTTTTGCTTTGCTGTGATGGTTCCCCCCAGAAGCCACGAGTCAGGAACGTAGGCTCCATGGGATCAACAGTGCTTGGAGGGGTGACCTGCAAAACTCACCACTGTAGGACAATGGTAAGGCAATTGGCAATTAAGGCAATAAGGCAAATGAATATATTAGTATGGCTTTTTACCAAGCTCTCTTAGCATTCTGTATGCTGTTGGTAGTCCTGTTTTACAGAAGAAATATGGTTTATGAGTTCTATGCACTGCTATCTGCTATGGCATAATTTACTAGAATTAGTATTACTTATAATGAGATTAAGTTGTTGGGTTTTTTTGTTCCTGACAAAATCTGGTTGTTTCTGACAAAATCTGGTTGTTTCTTGTAAAGACATTTTTCCTATGACTTTGAAAAGTCACATTTGTGCAAGTTTTCCTAATGCTTTACATCAGAATTTTGTTTGGGAAAAGGTTTGGTAGATTCAGCATAGCATTTTTCACTCAAAATATGTGGAATACAGACCCATTTTGAGCCTTCTGCTTGAGTCTGGCAGTAGTGCCTAGCTAGGAAAGGATTTTGATTGTGAAGTTCAGAGTTCATTCAAGGTTGTAGAGGTTTTATCATTCAGATTTGCATTTTGCAACCATTTTTCACTTTTACTGGCCCACCTCTCCAGCACTCAACTTTTGCTTGCTTACTGGTAGTCTGGCTTCAAGTCCTGGAAATGGATCTAGGAGATTTCTCTTGAAAACCCTGTCAAAATGTGTCCTTCTCCTGGTGCCAAATCGTACAGGTTTCTCCCCTTTGCCATTTGAATTTCCAGAAGCTTGTAAATAAACAAAGATATGTAGCTTCTGAAAATCCTCCTGAGATTTCTGCAGAGTGGAAAAGCTGATGACACTGGCAAGATTTCTATGGACTAGGAATCTAAAGAGAAATGAACTTCTGATGCAAATTCTCTGTATAAAGCAGCTGAAAAAGGTACAAGATACTGTATGGTTTTATTATACTGTAACATGTGATAAATTCAATGGAGACTCATGCTGGGATTTAAATCCACAGTGGCTAAGAGCTTGGCTTCCCAGGGACTGTGACATTTCCAGATGAGCTGTGTTGCCCTAAGCAGCTGGAGAGCCACAGGCATTTGAGGGTTCTTCCCAAAAACTCTGAGTTACAAGAAGAAATAACTGGAAAAAGGGAAAAGATGAGTTTCCCTTTTTAAAGACGTGGAAAAGCAAACAACTGGGGAGGCTGTGGGAAGACAAGGGGAGACAGGAAAACTGGAAAAGAGAGAGAAGATCAGTGAGATCCAGGGCAGATGTAGGAATGGGAGACACACTCTGCTGCCCACAAACAGTAAGGCAGCAATCATTGCAGAGCCTGTGCTGACTAGGACTTTGCTCCTCTGCCTCTCCCATATCCCTCCAGTGGAATTAATTCCTCATGTTATGTAGCTGCCTCTTGGTCCTTCCGGCTCTTTCTGATGTTGTACAGATCATAGTCTAGTGGTTAACACTTAAGATTGGGAGCTGGGCTTCTTGGACTCTGTTTGCAGCTCTGTGGCTGATATATTGTGTGGCTGTGGGCAAGTTACTTCATCTTTCTGCACCTTGGGTCCCTCATCTTCAGAGGATAACAACTGTACCAACTGGCCTGCTGGAGAGATTATGGGACTTAACTCAAGTGTCTTTGAGAAGCTACGTCTGGCATCTTGGATGAAGAGCAAATCGGTACTCATGCATATTGCTCCTCCTGATGTAATGCAATTATTAAGAAAAGATGTTTCCAGGCTCTCAAAAGAGTTGTGGAAGTCCCAAGGAAAATTATCTAAAGAAGGGTCACTCACAGGCATACCAAAGGCCGAGTTGAGCTTTTTTTTTTTTCCAGTTTGCCAGATCTTTCGAAGGGAAGAACATCTGGACAACGGATTCCAACCAGAGCCAGGGCCCAAGCCAGATAATACTCTGTGCAGTGTCTCTGGGAATGCAGTGGGCATTTCCTATCTTACACAAAGAGAGCTCAACCAAGGAACAGTTTTTGTGCTTTTATGCAGGAAGACACAAATTCAATCCAAGATCAGCTGTCAAAACCTTTAATGTGCCTGAATTAAGGATACATGTCCTAGTCTTCATATGCCACCAGTGCTGGAAGTCTCTGTTTCTCAAAGCTGGGGTTCAGGGAAATAGAGCTGCATTTTCAGAGAGTCTAATAACAAAATTTTCTCCATATGCAAGTGATGAAAGGAGCCAAGTACAGCTGCCTCACACCAGCCCTGCAATAACAGCCTCAGCTCCTCTAAACTGTCAGCAATAAAACTAGATTTGCTTTGAGCAACACCTTGGAGAATGGAGTGAAATGATTTTTTAAAATTTTTTTTAGGAAATAAAACCTATTTTGCAATATGTATTTATTGTACACGCTACCTCCTACTAAGTGGTGTGTGTGGAGTAATACTAGTATCAGAGTGCTTTGCACTTTTGCACTTTGCACTCTTACAGCACTGGAGGATCTCTGCGTGCCTTAGCAAGCTTATCTCCAAAACCCCGCAGCCCCTAATCCTGCCCTCTCTTTGCTGATGGGAGATCACACTCATGGCTTGACCATTCTCACCATTCCCTAAGCAGGTGAATCCATGACCACATGCAGATCACAGAATCACAGCATGGTGGGGGTTGGAAGGGACCTCAGGAGATCATCCAGTCCAACCCCCCTGCCAAAGCAGGCTCCCTACACCAGGTTGCACAGGAAAGTGTCCAGGTGGGTTTGAACATCTCCCGAGATGGAGACTCAACACCCTCTCCGGGCAGT
>NW_010321202.1:36957-42446 GCF_000700745.2 Antrostomus carolinensis
CACCCTCACAGGAAAGAAGTTTTTCCCTAAGTTTGTGTGGAACTTCCAGTGTTCCAGTTTGTGCCCATTGCCCCTTGTCCTGTCACTGGGCACCACCAAAAAGAGCCCAGCCCCATCCATTTGGCCCCCACACTTCAGATATTTATAGACATTGATCAGATCCCCTCTGTGTCTTCTCAATTATCACCTGTGATAACTGCTGATTTACCACTCAAAGGCTAGGAAGGAAATATTTTTCCCCTCATCCTGTGGGGATGTGCCCAAACCTGCAGTCCCTGAGTGCACCTAGACCTAGGATCACTGTCTCTGGGTAGCAATTGTGAGTCTGGGCATGTTTGTCATCACTGTTCTCTTTCCAGCGATGTATCACCTTGACACAAGGGAGATGATAATGCAAAGAGCACATGCTGATGCTGATTTCTGTTGTGTGACTATCACCTTCCTCAGCATCTCATTACAGGGCTACCAAAAAGGTGGAGAACAAGCTGGTAAATGGCCACATTTACAGTAGTGCTGTACCTGCCTCCCTTTCCCTTTGTTCCTCGTGTACACACAGATGACACACAGTGAGTTGCTGATCTGGGATCTTGCAAACCTCCTGTACTCTGTGGTGGATTCACTAAACCCAGCAGAGCTCAGAAACATTGATTTCTTTAACAGAAAGCCACAAGGTCATATATCTATGAGTGTGTATGTACAGACAGGAGATTCTGGATATCAGAGAGGGCATAGAGCATCCCCTGGTATATGATTGTGCTTTTTGTGCTTTGCAAATGTTAACAGGATAGATTTGGTTTTGAGGTGCAGTCAGAAATGCAAAGAAGACATATAGATAGATCTTGGCATGGAAATGATCTCAGGTTCTAGCACAGCAAGTTTGGATTTCACGAGATCTATGTGCTTTGCTGAGCAGAGAGGTAGCTACCCCTCCACCTAGGAGGGAGGCTAAACTGGAATGTGAAGTAGAACATCTCCTTACTATTTGGGTGTTTTCTGCACAGATGTGTACTTTGTTAGCTGTGGCAGTTTGTTTTATATCTCATTCACAGAACAGGAGTGGTTCAGGTACCCAGATCCCTCCATGAACATATTTCTGATAATTAAGGGCCCTCGCTCCATGATACATTGGCTTGAGAAACATATTAAGTCTTAATTTTGTCTAGGGGGTTTCAGATAAAGAAACCTAAAATGGAATTCTCTCTTGAATATGGTAACTGGTTTGGTGGGTATAGATAGAACCTGTGTCTATGGTATACCTTGGCTTCGAGAAAGCTTTCAGATATCCTTCCATGTGAACAAAAATTATGACCTGGTTGAAGATAGCACACAACTGGTTAAAAAAAACCTCAGGATCATGAGTCAACAACATGATGAAGTTGCACAACAACAAAAAAAACCCAACAAACCCACCAAACAGATTTTGCAATGTAGCAAAACGAATGTTTTATGGAAGGTAATTACCCTGTTGTACTCTGCTTTTGTGGCCTTAGTACTAGGGAAGTCTTGGTAAGGCTTATAGACATCAGGTCTCACCTTATTCTGGATCTTCCTAAATGCTGGGTTATACAGCTATATATTAACTTAGCTATAAATTAGGCTCCTGCCTCTGTTTGAATTGGGATTCCTCAGCAGAAGTCCTGCAGTTTCTTTACGCACCATTAACTGAGACAATGATGTGCTGTATGTATGCAGATGGGCTGCTTAAATATGACTTTTAATGTACACCCACGTGGAAGGCTCTCTAGTTAGAGGCTTTGAGCAACCTGGTCTAGTGGAAGGTATCCCTGCTGCTGGCAGGGGGGTTGGAACTGGATGAGCTTTAAGGTCCCTTCTAACCCAAACCATTCTATGATTATGCTTCAGGAATGATGTAGAGAAGAGAGCCCAGAATAATAAGAGTTAGAAAACACAACCACTGAAAGAATAAAGGAATTCCACGTGTGTCCTCCAGAGGAGAGAGAAAAGTGAGGGTGATGTGAAAGTCCTCTGCTATGTAAAGCTGCTTCTGAAAAGGACAATGATCTTTTATACTCCCTGATACTCTGGGTGGAGTTAGAAATAATGTGTTCAGTTTGCAGCGAATAAGCTGTTTGGAAATGAGTGAAGCTATCAAAACACTTCCAGTTAAGCACTGGGAGAGGCTGAGGGTACTGGGGATTCCCTTCTTGGAGTGTTCTAAGAACAAAACAGATGGTGATTGGTCAAGAAGAGGTTGGTTTAATCCTGGCTTAGATATGAGGGTTGGGCTAGATGAATTCCTTACTTTGTGTCTTGCAATTCCATGTTCTGCTTGACCCCTTAGTTTAAGGAGCTGGAGAGCCCTGGAGGTACCCAGATGGCAAAAGAGAGTCCCTCCAGGCTATGTAGACTGCCCTGATTGATTTGTTGCCACTACAGTGTATTTTGTCTCTTCTCCTTGTCTCTTTTCCAATATTCTTTTCGAAGTGGCACAGTAAGCAGCCAGTGTGGGTTTGTTTCCCAGGGCAGAACTCCTGGAGCAACTTTCAAAGTCAGCCTGATGTATCAGTCCATATTGAATATGTGCAAATGTACACACAGAGCTGGGAAAACTGCTTATTGGTGAGTTTGACCAACATTTTCTGTTATAGAGTCCTTCTTTCTCTTGTTTATAACTTTGACAACTTCAACAGTTTGGGCTTAAATTTTACATACAGGGTGTCAGCTTCAAACTGAATTATTTATGGAAATTTCAGCCAAAATGACATAGTGTTTCTGAGAAGAAGCCTGGAAAAATACATTGTTTGCCTTGTTGCCCTTTTTTTTCCTTTTTTTTTCTTTTCTTGTAACCTTTTATTTGGAAAGCCCTAGAACCCCTGTGCTTTGGAAGTGCAATCGGACACTTGGCAGAAGAGGTGGCTTTTGTGTTGGGGATGGGCCTTGTCTGTCCCTGTGAAAAACTACCCACATTTGGCCAAGTTATAAAACTGAGAAATATCACGTGGAGATGAGCTGTTACTTCTGTCAGCTTAACTCCTGGCGCGGTGGCATGCAGTAGAAAGTTGCCATCTTGATGGCAAACCCTGCAGATATCCACAAGATGACCAACGTTGGCATGCCTATGCTACCACCTAGCTTAATTCAAAAGGCAGGAAATCAGGCACCCCTTGTTTTAAGTGAACATGACCAAGGTTTTCAAGTCCATCAAAGTCAGGAAATAC
Source organism: Antrostomus carolinensis (assembly GCF_000700745.2). Lineage (NCBI taxonomy): Eukaryota > Metazoa > Chordata > Aves > Caprimulgiformes > Caprimulgidae > Antrostomus > Antrostomus carolinensis. The sequence goes on from NW_010321202.1 coordinate 40,137, forward strand.
CTGGGTTAGGTCTTCTTGTGTAATTCCACTGTTCTGTGCAGAACATGCATTATACGCTCAAACCTGGTCTCCTGCCATGCTTCACCAAAAGAGTGGAAGCTACCAACTCCTGGACTCCTGCTGCATTTGTTGCAGGCAAGTGGGAGGTGGATGAAGCGGGATGAGGGCTGGGGCTGTGCCTGACCAAGCTGAGCAGCACTCTGAGGAGCTGGGATCTTGTCGTCGCAGATGCTAAGCCATGTTGTCTACAGCGAACTTTTCACAGAGGGAGGGCTCCTAATTGTAGGTTCTCATGTTCTGGGGACCTGACCTGGAACCCTGGGGTCTCAGCTGGGACTGAGGTTGGCAGGAGCTCTGCTCTGAACATCTGTGGAGTTGGCTAATGACAAGCAAGAGGAAAAATCAAGACCTAAGCATCTCAATGACAGGATTGAAAATTAATGCCTACCATGCATCTTGTAGACACACACTGTTGACCATATGGCTATGTCTGTACTGTTAAAGGCCCCGAGGCTGCCTTCAAGACTAGATTCAATTTTGTAAGCTTGCAAGAATGGCCAGGGGGTCAGGTGGTGCACACACTGAAGCCAGATGTAGCCTGATGGACCATACAGGCACTGCTCAAAGCATCTGTGGGGCTGCAGAGGACACCAGAGGCTTTAGCTGCTCTGTAAACTGCACCCACGATTGCATAGACAGGGCTTATGCTTTCAGTTCAACATTTGGAGAATGAAGAAAATACCAACTTGCCTCCTGGGGCTGTAGCAAAAATAGATGAATTAATCTTTATGAGACACTTTGATACTATTGTCATGAGTGCTATAGAAAAGCCCATGAGAAAACCAAGGGATGTTGTTTGCAGAGCAGAGTTTGAATAGTGAGCAGTCAAGTAAAGCTTGAGGTCACAAAACTGAACAATGAAGAAAAAAACCCCAAAATCTTGAATAGCTATTCCTGTAGTGAACAGGATCCGTCCTGAGCACAAACTGAGGCCATCCCATGGAAAAAAAACTGAGCACAAACTGAGGCCCATGGAGCGCTGTGTGATGAATAATGCAAACACACGAGGGAGCCCTCCTAAAGGTGCACAGGTAAGTGAAGTGGAGTTTGTAGCTTCCACCTATGTGGTTTTGCAACCTTGATTTTCACAGGTTTTGGCACACAAGGCAGCCCCCGCGCCAGACATGTGCGTGTAGACATTCCTCACGCATCAAAGGTCAACGGCAATGTGGTTACTAGGCAAATTTTCCCCATTAAAAACCTTACCAAAGGCAGATGTTTAGGGGCCTACAGGATTTACAGATTTGCTCTCCAAAGAACATATTAAGGAAGATGACTGTTCTCCTGTTGGGTCGTCTGCTGTGTTTTTGAAAGCTTCAGTGCCCACCCCAGATTAAAGCAGCATGTTGCTGGAATACTGGGCCTCCAATGAAGATGCCTTTCAACAACACAAAACCACTAATGAGAAAACATAGACAGAAGGAGAGACAGCCCCTGATGGCCGTGTTTCTCAGCTTTGAGTAGCTTCCAAGGCCATCAGTGGCACTGGCCTGGATGGAAGAACAGGTCAGAGGAAGACAAAATCTTTGCTCTCAGCAGCTCCAACGTTTGTCTACAGTCGGGACACAAAAGGAAGGAAGGAAAGACAGCAAGTGAGAAGGAGAAAGAGAGGGAGAGATCCTGCTTGGCCACATACCATACATGTAGATAGTGTATTGCATTTTTCCAGACTAGGGAGACCTCCTCTTCCAAGTGTTCCAGTAATTAACCTCACTTTCTTGGCTGGTGTTAATTTGTTCCAAGTATTTGGGCTTTAGATCTAACCATGGGAATCTCATTCCCTGTAGAAGTCTTGCCAACTATTACTAGACATTTTACCACACACATGCAGGCCAAAAAAAGCAAGGCTAATTACACCACTTTTTTTTTGGTGAAGTGCAGAGTATTTGTTACGAGTTCAACGTCTCCTAATAAAAGAGAGGAGGGGGAGAAGGCAAAGGAGCATCTTTTTGTGTCTGCCCATGGGAGGAGGAGGAGGCAGAGAGGAACAGGGATTTTGTGGTACCCACAACGTAAATCCTCTGTGAGGTTTTAGGAGCGTAGGTGTGACGATCCACCACATGAAACCAGAGAGGAATGGTGCTACCAAGATTTTTAGCTGTGAATAACTGAGTTCAATTATTCAGTACCAATGGGAGTTCTCTAAGTAAAAATTTAAATAGGAGGAATTATTCAAACCAGATGTCCATTTCCCAATACTTTCTTCTTGCTTTTTTTCTCCCCCTTTTGTGCTGTATGTGCTACCTGTTA
>NW_010321202.1:42483-59899 GCF_000700745.2 Antrostomus carolinensis
AGTGTGTGGAGGGGCTCTCTCTGACAAGGTGACAAGCAACAAAGTCATATGTGACAACACCTACAGCAGAGGAAATAGGTTATGAAAATCCCAATGAATTTTCAAGTCCAAGTGCCTGCAGTTTTTGGACCCATTCCACATTGAAGAGGTTTAAAAAGGGCCAGCAAGGTAAGAAGGGCTGGAGAAGCATTCATAATGCCAGAGTGTTGACATTTGGGATCTTTTCTCAGGTTAAAAGTCCTTAATTTTACTGAAAGTTTTTTTTTTTTTTTCTACTTGTTATTCATTTTCCAGCTTTTGAAATTAACAATAAAATGTAATAATACCTAGTACTAACATAAACCCTTTTATCCCTAAACCTCAAAGCGGTTCATAATGGTGAGTCAGTCTTATTATCCACAGTTTAAGCCCATCTGCAAATAAGTTTCTTCAGGGTCTATCTCTAAATCTGATTTTGTAATCCTTTGCTTAATGCATTTGAATTTATTTATTTTTTTTTTTAAGTGGGTAAGTGCAAGTTGCTCAGACAAGTTGCTTTGTAACTTCTCTGTGGGACTGAGGTCGTGGAGTCTCAAACAAAAATTAAAGCAGACATCTTGAGTTGTTTGGGAAGGTTAGAAAGCAGTGAGCAAGTAGCAGGCAGAATTCACCTTTTTCCTACAAGAAATCCAAGCTTTCTGACTAATAGGTGAGTGGAGGGGGGGAAATGCTTGCTTCAAAATTTGGGAATTTGGTTCTGCTCCAAATCTGAGCAACCCTCCCCAGGTTAAACTCTCTATGAAAGAAAAATTGTGCAGAAAAATATATTTGGGATTCATTGAAATACTTACTATTGATTTTGTTTACTAATTTTTGGACTGTTTTTTAACACAAACTATAGCAGGAACTGGAAAAAAAATCTCAGCAAAACTTTGTTTCAAAAAGGAAAGTGGGATTTTTCTGTTCCTAAATGTTAAAATATCTTGGGTGTTTTTTACTGGCATTGCTGAAATTCCTGCCCTTCCCCCAGGTTTCTTCTTCATCTCACAACAGCAGTATCAGCTTTATCTTGATGGAAGGGCACATTTTCACAGAGTGCAATCCCATCAGCTTTCTCTGACCAGCGTCAGCTGCCAGCTTGGCTCTTCTGTGATTTATATGGAAAGAAAGGCTGAGGTTACTCCCCTACGATCCTCATTCTCTTCACATTGAACTGCTCCCCAGAAGAAGGTCAGACACAAGACTACTGTAAATTAGCACAGCTCCATTGAAAACACAGTGTCACACCAGCTGAGGGGTTGGCTCATTTTTATTTTTATTTTTTATTCTTCATGGTAATATTTTAAAATCGAGAGTTTTTCTGAGCTTATTTGGAGCTGCTGGTGAGCTAATAGTGGTGGAGGTGGTGGTGGTGGTCACACTAACCTCCACACAAGAGTCTGGTGAATGCACCAGGTCTCAGCACAAGAGCAACCACAGGAGAAGCCATCCCAGCTCTTACACACAGCCTTGGTTTGCCCTGTGTGCTGTTGGGAAGGGGACACCTTTGAGCCAGCATGGGATAGCCTCTGCCTTCCCTCAGTGCTCTCCTACTTATCAGTAGTAAATGGTACATTGAAGCCCTGAAGTATATTGATAAGTAGGAACCTGTCAAATCTACTGCTTCCACATATCCAATTGTGTAGTCAGATGTCCTCACCCACACGTGTTTTTCCTGAGGAGTTTCCAGTCTCTCAACTGATGCCTGGCCACATAAACAGTTGATTCAACGTTGTCCCTTTGGAAAGAGCAAAAGATCCTTTTATGAAAGGCTAGGAGGAAAGTGATAAACCTCTTGGATCATATATATTGCCTGGAGAATTTCTACATCAACACTACATCCACAGCATGACATTCCCTGCTCCTTCCTCTTCACCTCTTCCCTCCATCCCCAAATTTTCATCCCTTCACTAGCACCAGATAACTGCTCAGCTGGATGAACTTTAACAAAGAGGTAGAAATGTCACAACATTTTTCCCCAGATGACAAGCTGGCTGTGAATGCCAGGCTGAACAAGCCCTCTCCTAAAGCAGGGAGCTGGACAATCTTCCTGTCATGGTACGAGATTTTGAGTTATTCTGCTATCTCTGAAAATATCCGGCTTCTTTTGAATCTTGCCATACATGGACAGCCAACAGGGACACATGTTTATTGCAGAGATGTCCCTTTTTGCACAAAACATTGCAAGGGAACATCTCCCATAAAGCACGTGTCTCCAAACACCAATGCTTGCAGAAGGTAAAACCCCAGATCCTGGTGGGATGCTCAGGTGAGCAGCTGCTCACAGTGTCCCACCTTGGCAAAAGAAAGCCAGGAGAGTATATCAGGGAGAAACAGAAATCCTGTGCCCAGACAGCAGAAGAATGTTTTGAATGAGACAGCCCTGGGACGACTGCACAAGTTTTTGGCTTCCCCCAGGGCCATCAAATGGCGAGTGCGAGCCTCTGGAGCCTTGTACGGCTGAGCTGAGATGAGAGGAATTTTTCAACACTCAAAGCTGGATCAAACCCTCCTTCCTGCCTCTAGTTCATAAAGCTTTTTAACTTTTGAAGGGGAGAAAAAGTGATCCCAGATGTACAGCCCTAATTACATACTTAGATGAAATTGGATTAAGGTGGCTGCTGCTTGTCCTTTTCCTCTGAAGATGGCTGGGGCTGGCGAGGGACTGTGGGTCGCCAATGCTGGGGGCACAGACAAGGGGGATCAGACCCAGCCCTGCACTCAATGAAAGCTCCAGCAAAAGTTGCCCCCTGACTCAGGATCTGGCCATCCTGAGTCACAGGGCAACCATTAGGGTCATTATCTTGACCATAAAGTAGATTTGTAGTATTTTTCTAAAATCTGCCATTCTTACCCATGAAGCTACATGCGGTCATGGAGGGAAGGTCTACTACAAATTGATTTTCCTAGTGACACAGACAACTTCCTAAAAAAATAAAATAAAATAAAATAAAATAAAGATGCCCCAGTAACAGTAAGCAAGGTCACAATATGCATCAGTACTTTTAATGTGCTTAACACATGTCTAGTTATTTTCATTTCCACTAAATCAGTCCAATGTTATATATCTCTATCCTGCCTGCCTGCCTCACGCCCATGTGCAACACATTTCAGTCAGCGTACGTGAAGTGCATGGGAACTGTGTTTTCCTGGTGTAAGCTGAATGGTAAGTCACCGTTGAGCTGCATGGTGCAAGCCCACAGCTCCCTGGGGGACTGTGAGATTGCTGACAGCAGGAGGACGTCAAGCCAACCACATGGATCTGACATGGGTCTGAGGAACACGCAGTATTGGGGTCCCCCTGCCCACTCGCAGCCGGATGGTGTTAGCAGGATACAAATCAATCTTCTCTGTACTCCCTGTTGGAGAGGGATTTTCTCAAAATTCATATATATGCTGTTTTCATATTTCAGATAAACCCCCTCGAGTCTCATAACCTTTTTTGACATCCAAACGAGGTTGATGGCCACAGCACAGTGCCCTACCACAGAAAACAACTCTTGCAAACCTGACCCACTTCAGTAGAGGTATTAAGCTAACTTGAATGATCCTGTGGTCACTTCCAGACCAGTGTGTTGATGAGCACCCTATGGAATCATGGGTTGGGGTCCACAGCTTCAGGCAGGTGACCTCAAGGCTATGGTTGTCAGTTCCTCAAACATAGGAATAACTCCTCCTCTCACCCCCTAGTCACTTGGTCTGGTATATATTTATATATTATACACCAAAGAAAGGTGAGACCAGCTCAGAGAAGCTGTTAGTAGAAGCAAGTGTGTTGTGATGGCTTCTTAACATTGCTTCAGTGTCTGTTTTAATGCTGTTAGAAGCACCCAACTGCTGCACTGGAGAATCATAGAATGGTTTGGATTGGAAGGGACCTTAAAGATCATCTAGTTCCAACCCCCCTGCCAGCAGCAGGGACACCTTCCACTAGACCAGGTTGCTCAAAGCCTCATCCAGCCTGGCCTTAAACACTTCCAGGGAGGGGGCATCCACAGCTTCTCTGGACAACCTGTTCCAGTGTCTGACCACCCTCACAGTGAAGAACTTCTTCCTAAAGACAGAGGGGTGAATAACTTTACTGAAACACAATCTAAAGTTCATTGGAAGAGGGTTTGAGGTGTGGTGGGGGCAATCTCATCTTTCATCCTGCAGACGTTTCTGGAACTTTCAACCTGGAAATAGCTTTGAGTGAGAAAACTCCAAGTGTCTTTGAAGGTTGAAATGCCATCACACTCACCCCTGTGTCAGCTGTGCCTTCAAATCACCTCTTGTGGCAGGAACAATAATTCTCTTCTGGACAAATATTCCAAATATTCTGTTTTACTGCAACTCTCCAGTTAGCATAACAGGGGACGAAAGATAATCCTGACAGCCTGAAGACTTGCCAGTCTGGTGGCAGTGGAATAGTGAAAGAAATTAAGAGGCTCTCAGTTTCTAGAATTAAAGAAAATAGTGCTGGAAAGGGCCTTTGGAGATCATTTAGGACAGTGCTTCTCAGCTTAGGGTCAGGGGAACAACTGCTGATTTGAAAGGCAGTATGAGGCGTTTCACAAAACCATTGGGGGAAATAAACCTTCCTCCCTCCTGCTATTCTCCAGCTTCTGAGAAAGCAAGCAAATGCAATGGGCAGCTTTACAAATCGCTAAGCAAACTCTTAAAGGTCAGCCTAATATGTATTTGGTTGCAAACTGGAACCACTGTGGCTAATGAACTTTTTTTCTGGAAGTTTCATTGAGCTAAAAGCCACCAGTCTAGCCCAATCTCCTGCCAGACTGTAACCCCAGCTCCGCCAGGCATTTCCTGTTGACCTTCCCAAGTAACTGCTGTAGCCACCCCTCTGTAAAGCCCCTCCGGGTTGAGCTGCTTGTGTACCAAAGAGCAAAGCCCTGCTCTGATATGACACAAAAGCATAACCTTGTCTCACGCTGCTGAGGAAGAGCTGTGAGAAAGTCTGTAGAGCAATAAGAAAAGTAAATCTACTGGCAAAGGTCACACGGTTGAGATAGATAGGATCATACATAGCTCAAGGATACAAAAGCAAAAGCACCACCATGAAACATATAAAACCCTAAAGCAAAAAAAAAAAACCAACCCCAAAACAATCAAACCAGCAAACAAAGACTCAGGGAGGCTTGTGAGGAATTGTAAGGTCCCTGCGTGGAGAAGTCAGCATTGTCAGCGCCAACGGCACCGGTGGAAGATGACAACTGAGCCACGCAGAGGAGGTAGTTCCCAGGAGCTGCAGGGGCCAACCCAGAACCTGGTCAGGAAAAATTTCCTCACTGAAAGGGTTCTCAGGCAGTGGAACAGGCTGCCCAGGGAGGTGGTTGAGTCCCCATCCCTGGAGGGATTTAAAAGACGGGTAGATGAGGTGCTCAGAGATCTGGTTTAGTAGTGGACAGGTACGGTTGGACTCAATGATCTCAAAGGTCTTTTCCAACCAAACCATTCTGTGATTCTATCAGGGTGGTGGGCACACCGATGTTTAGCATAATGGCTTATTAAATCCCCCAGTTATCTTCTCTGTGGGCTGATAAATTATTGTGTCACACTCCTAAGCTGTGTATATTCTGTCATGCCCAAAAAGCTGACCCCAAGGAGAGGCTGTCACCAGGTATCTCCATTCAGTAGGTGGAGAAGAGGAAGCGACCAAGGTGAGATTGGTCTGGTGGGCTGAGTTCTCGATGGGCACCGAGGTTCAGCGTCAGCCCCAGTGCCTGGAGCGTGAGCTTTGGGAACCAGAGAAGGCGATGCCAGCGCTCTGCTCTCCACATGGCTCCCAGCCTCTGTGCGCAGAGCACGGGATAACTGTGAACACCCAGCGGATTTGTCAGAACTTCCCCACCTCAGAGGGGTGCATTGTGAAAATTAATCAGTTTGTGTTTGACTTTTTGACTTGGCACTCCCTCAATAACTTCTTCACACACAAACCCACAATAAACTAATGAGGCCTATTTCTCTGACAGGCTGTTAAAGAAGAAAGAGAAGAAGGATGTGTCTAAACTGCTTGAAAGACAATATTGGATATATATGCCAAGTAGCAAAAGGCATCAGTAGCTCTTTAAATTCCTTCAATCTGAAGCTCTGATGAACAGAAATAGCAAATGAATGGCTTCCAGAAATGATGGGAAATAGTTCTTGTTGCTGTTTGGCTTGTGTTTCTCTTTAGGGGGTAGCGAGAGCTGGAAGAGGGGGAGAGCCATGAAAGAATTAGTTCCAAAGGAATAAAGTATGTTAAACATATTTTGAAATAACTTACTCGATTTGCAAAATAGGGTAATAGAGGCCATGCTCACTGCTCAATTTATGTATTATAAATATACATACATGTATATTGTGCAGAACACAAAATAATTCCATCTGGAGAGTTGGGTATTGTCTTGCACAAAAGGCTTCTACTTGAGTCATTAATAGTATATTTTATTAAAGGAAAATTGGCTTCAAAAGTGGTTGGGAATTGTGGGAATAAAATTGGGATGAAAGTAATTATCCCCCTGCCTTGTCTCTTCTCTTGTGTTCATTTTTCTGTTCCAGACACAGACGGCAACGGCAGCTCCTCTGTCTTCTGTTCCTTCCATGTTTGATCTTCTGCCTGCGCTTTCTTCTGCTGGGTCCTGGAGCCCGTAGGAATGAGGGTATTGTGTCCATATTGCATGTGATGACATGTGTTTGAACCAGCACCAGGGCAGCCTGGCAAGAAGAGCTTGAAACCCAGCGGGACTGAACAGCAAGCCAGGTCCCTGCTGGTGAAGAACCTCGGCCACTTTTTTAAAACCCTTTGGGGATAAAAGATGTAGGAGGAAAAACTTGAACCTGCTGTGGCACCTGCTTTTTTCTTTAGCCTAGAGGTTTGAGGAGGTCAGGGATGAAACAGGGGTGAGCACGTCAGCCCAGTCAGGGACTGCATCACTTTAGTATCAAAAAGGATACAGAGGCATTTCCCAATATAGAGAAGCAACTCGGGAAACCCCACATCAAGATGGATGTGCTGAGTACCCGAGGATGGTGGATCACCCCAAATGCCTTTGCAAAGAAGTGGGAAGCAACAGGTGGCAAAGAAGGTCCTTCTGGGCTGCATCTGGCATTTTGTGTTGAGCTTTTGTAGTTCATCTTGGCCACTCTGGTCCAGGAGACAGCCAACGCAAAGGGACTGAAAATCCATTTCCTTTAGAATTCAAGAAGAAAGTGAGTGCAGTTCCTGGGTGGTAAAATGTCTCTGTGGTTGAATAATTAACTTGGAAAGGCTACAGAATGTTTTGTCTTTAACACAGCTCACTCCCTTTTGCTTTTAATCAATACAGTGACTTATGGAGTGAAGTATCTTTCCAAAATGTCTACCCCATAGATTACTGTGCCTTGCTGAGAAGGCTGGTCATGAATTCTTGACGATGGTGGCTTTCATTTCACCCAAGAAAACATTGTCTGTCATAATTGAGTCAAAAATTAATGCTTACTGGGAATGCTGGATACTAGTTTTGAACAATAAAACTGTAAACCAATGGAGCAGAATGTCACGTGGAAAAAAAAAAAACCCAACTATTTGGCTCAGCAAAAAGCAGAGAGGAGAAAAAGAGAGAGACCAAAAGATGAAGAGTTCAACAGAGAAACAATGACTCTTATACAAGGGAAGAGAAGGAAGTGGGGAAAAAATCACTTTTCCTCTTGTTAAAATAAAGTAATCCATTCAGTTAATATTAGGTCAGGACAAAAGGTCAGGGATCTTCCCCGTTGTTAAACATTGCAGCTGTAGCCCAGTATCATAGCTAAGGGGGGATTTACAGCGAGTTTTCCAAGGGAAAAAAAAATAGGAATCCACTCCCAACATTAAGTAACAAATAAATAAATAGACTGTGTGTTAACTTGTCAGTGCGCACATCAGTCAGTCTCTGCACTAAGGGGTATTTTTATTCATAGCACAGTAATACCCAGAAAAAATGAGATCAAGACCCGATTTCTCTCGCTGCCGTACAGATGCACAACCAGAAGTAGCCTTGGCTTGAAACAAACGCTCCAGCCGCAGTTTGCGAAGAGACACTCAGATCTCTCCCTTTTACAGGTGGATAAAGTGAGGCAGAAAGGCATCCTGGCCCTGATTACAGAAGAAATCGATACTGATTCGGGAATCAGATACGTCGGTACCTTACAGATCTGGCCTTGCATGGTTTGTCTAGGGTTGAACAGAAAGCCTACGGCAAAGCTGAGAATTGAATCCAGATCCCTGGGATACTCAGCCAGAGCCTCTTCCAAAACCCAGCTTTATATGCATGTGTGTAAGCCACTGGAAACTCTAAGTGAACTCTCATTATGTCAATTAATTTTTGCTTAATTAAACAAACCTTTTGCAAACATATGTGGGGTGTTAGCTCCCTTTCTGTATAGAAAAGAAGATAGACAGCTATATGCACAGAGGGACAGGCTGGTAATTAACTTTAGTAGCATAATCATTGATCTAAAATACAGCAGCCTGGTTTGCAAGGGCAGCCCTCATGGTGAGAACTGCCTTCAGTTTTGACCCTCAATGCATGGAACAGCCGGATAATCTAATGCAGCCAGGGCAGCTCTAGGAACTTGTTTCTCCACAATATAAAGCAGAAGCTGGTAAAATGCAGTAGACAACCACTTGCAACCATGTGCCACTTGCAACCATGTCCCACTTGCAACCAACATAGCCTTTATGTGATGTTGCAAAAGAATTTTGCAGTTGTCACTGTGTCTTGCAGAATCAGCTGGTTGCTCTGAGGCCAGAGATGTCAGCCAAACATGAAGCTAGAAGCTAGACAGGGTGTGGAAACCTCCATGGCTGTCATCCTGCTCCAGACCATCCCTTGAATGAGGGAGCCATTGCAGGGATCTATTCCAGGGTCTTCTTGTTGTGGAAGCAAACAGGAGTTTGTTTCAGAGGGTAGTGGGAGAGACTAAGAACTTGAATTTGCTGTCTGGCCTCCACTTGATGTTCCACTCTTTAGCTGCTCTCCCTGAACGAAACTTGGATACCACTTGTTACAAATGATGAGAGTTATGGAGATGCAGGTTGTGCTCAAGATATACTTAAATTATTTCTGGGTTATGCCTAATAAAAAAAAAATGGATTGCAACTGTAATCTCTAGTCTGAGCATCTGCACTCTGCCATAGGATTGAACTGAAGACCTAATTCTTCACAGATTTTTTGGGCTGGAGCAAATTCCTCTATCCAGTCTCCTCCAAATTGATTTAGAGAGAGTAAATCATCCCACAGAAAGCATGAAGCTGTGATGGCAAGACTGCTCCTGGTACCTGAAGAAGAAAGTCCACGTTCACTTTGGGAACTAACTTTACTGCAGTGAAGACTTGTTTTCACTGCAATTTGCACTTAACAAATGCAACTGGAGTTGACACCATCATACCAGAACTTGAATCATGAGCAAAACCACATCAGCATCTTGTGATCTATGTAGCTTTGCACATAAACTTTGCTACAGCTCTGAAAAGCCTGCATGGCTCTGTACTCAGCTCATGTGTACAGTAACAAGCACACAACACATCTCCAGAGCATAATTTTCCTAAGGAAAGTGTAGGGGTGGTCTTACAATTAGCCATACAATTAGAGTACTTGGAGCTGCCAAACTGGTGTGGTTGATAAAAGTGAAGGCTAGACTCCTTCACACGTGGCAATAACCATGTTCTTCAGCTGTGTGAATGTAAAGCCGCAGACTGAAGATTGGAGCTTTTCCCTCGTGTCAGGTACTAGAGAGGGGAGGAAAAAAAAATCAGATTTCGCAACAATTTAATATTGGATCCTGCAATATTTGTTTCCCTTAAAAATAAATATTAGAGACAAATATCTTCATTAACTAATAACTATAAATGCAAGAAATTGAGAGAAGCTTTTTCCAAAATCTCCATTTGGCTGATTCCATTCTTCTGTCTTCTTTTCTGACCTTTCTCATAGTACGCTAAATGAACCTTCCCATTTCTTGGTTTGGAAACATCTTCCCACATATGTCCCTTTTTTTAAACTCCAAAATAAAAATGAAGAGCTATAGCACTCACTAAAACTTCAGTGTAACTCCTCTTCTCAACTGATTTCAAAGGAAAATATTCTGTGCAGATCTCCTTAAATGAACTGTCAACAAAGCATGCTCTGGGAGGCCAGGATTCAGAAAAGTCACCCAGCGTGCTGACTGGGGAGTAGAAAAACAAACCAGGGAGCCATTCCCCCAAAACAAGAGGAGACAAACCTCGTTCCACTGGAGCAGCTCTGAAAGCTGAAGGTTTCCCCTTCATGCCTGGCTGAGGAATCCAACCCCTCACCTCGCTAACTTCGCCCTCAGAAAGGTTATCTTGCAATCAGAAATGTTGCGTTGCGTGACTTGGATCCATTGTTTATAGAATCGTCTAACTGACTTCATATGTATCTGGTCCAGGGAAACTGATGTTATTAAAACACAACACTGAGACATTGAGCTCCGATAGCAGTTCAACATGAACAAATAAAGCAAGAGTTTTCCCCAAAGTAAAGCAAAGCAAGGATCCCGGCCTTCGTGTGAACTGCAGGGATGAAAGGAGGATGTGATACCATCATCTGAACGTTGACCTTTTCACTGTTGTTTCTTTTTCCAGCTCCGAGCCCCAGTCCTGGGTCTCTCCCAGTCTCTTTTATCCCCCCAGTCCAACTCCAGCAAACCCCTGGAGCAGGTAAGCTATAAGCCGAAAAGGTTTTTCTCATGTTTTGACTCTATTTATTGCTTTTGCAGCCTGGTCAGAGAAGTGCCTGGATTGTTAGTTGTGACCTTTAATCCCTAGCATCAACTCTGCTTGCAGAAAGCTCAACAGCTATGGTTGAAATGGGAACATAAACTGAAAGGTAAAAACACACTGTGCTTGACGATATTTGTGAAGTGTTGATATCTCATCAGAAACATCTGAAGCTTTTCTTTTTTTTCCCATACACTTTGCTTAATTTTAATATCAGAATTTCTGGATTAAAATCTCTGTTATGCCTGATCAGGATGGAATAATCTCACTGAAGTCTTTGATAGTCCTGCCTTTGGTTGCACAGACCTCGAATATTAGGCATTGAAAATAGCAGAGCAAACCCACAGTAAATCCTTAGAAGTGCTGCGTGCTCTTATTGTAGAGAAATACTGCCCCTGGAGCTGTACTGGGAAGTGGAGAAAGTTTGATGTTCCACAGAGAGTGCCACAACTGTTGAGTGAGAGGTTTTGGATAACTGAAGAATTTGGTTTGATAAGAATAATTAACTGACATATATCTAGGAGCTTTCATCCAGAGATCATAAAGCTCTTAGAAAGAGAGGGCAAGGGAAATGCTTTGGCTATTTCAGACAGCAGTGGAAAGTAGCCAATTTTGGGGTGTAATATTTTTTCTAAGAGCACACAGCAGCAATAAATAATAGCCTACACTTTGCCTGCACTGCAGAAGAGATTTCTACAGCAGCAATATGCATCAGCCCAGATGAAAGCTGGCTGATGTATTCAGCAGTGCTAACGTGCTCATTCCCATGAAAAAAAGCCCATCATATTCCGTAACAAGCCCAAATTTTGCTTGTGAGTCAATACATTGTCACTAGATGGTTTGTAGAGGAGGTTATCAAGAAGCTCCTTGAGTTTGTAGAGGAGGTTATCAAGGGGCTACCAAAGGGGATGGTAGCACTGAACTTTGGTACTCAGGACTGCTCTGTGTCCCCATCCCACTTTAAAACAAATCAAGCATAAACTCAGTCAAGACTGAGGATAAAATGGAAACTTTCTATGTCAGAGTCGCCTGGACTGTAGAAGAGAGGGAAGAGCCATCCTTCTGCATTTCCAAGTCCATGCTATAGCACAGGTTAGATGGAGGGCACGGGGAGGGCAAGGATATAACCTTCACTCTTTAGTGCAATTTTGTGCCCAAGAGAGAAGAGTAGGATAGGTGAAGACACTAATTTTCTCTTAGGAACAGAAGCTACTCTGAAAACACAGCTTGCTTCTGTGCTCAAAACCAGATGGATTGTAGTGGTAATAAATGAATTAAATCTTTATAATCTGGCAGCAAAGTCAAGAGGAGAAGGAAAACTAAGCTCAAAGGGTTAGAAAAGGACTCCACATTCCCCATAGAGGAAACAGATGTAAATCTGGCAAGCTGTCGTTTGGAGATCCAAGAACTGTGCATTGAAATGAGGTCTGGGTTATTCAGCCAAGTTTATTGTCAAGCTTGATGGTAATCCTCATTTTAGTGTTCAAAAGATTGCAGTTCTGAAATGTCAGGAGGTCCTTCTGCACCATCAAGAGCACACAGAGTGACTATGCAAACTTGTTTGTGTTGTGGTATGAGAACTTTGTTGAAGTTCCTTGTTGCTGGCTGATGCACTTGTGAAAGACAGATGTCAAGATCTGATATTGGTGGAGCCAATTTTGTAACTGGTTGGATGCTGTCCTAACATCTCCACTATCCTATGGAGAGAGGGAAAAAAAAAGCCCATGATTTTAGTAAATGAAAAGACATGCTGAGAAATGTGTAGGATGTGGAAAACCAGTAAGTCAAATCATTATTTTTCTTGAACTCACTGCACCAAGTCTAGCAACACCTTTATTAAGCAAACCTTCTTGGCTTCTTAAAACGTCCTGCCATAATTAGTTGTGCTCATAAAAACATGTATCTTCTTCTCTAGCCTTCCCTCAAATATTTTACCTCATTGTAGTACCTTTGTACTACACCAGCTAGGAGGATAATTCTTGCCTCCCTTGCAGGACAGAATTAGGAATCCCAAAGGATGCTGAGTTAATTGACCAGATTAGTGGGATTGAGGTACAGAGATTTCTTCGGGTGCTTACAAAATGTCAGTTCATCACCATATCTATTAATATTTATAACCTCTCCTGAGGTTATAAATATATCTATTAATATTTATAACCTCTTCTGAGGCGAGGAAGCTCTCTAACATCTCTTCACGTCCATGATCCACAGGGAAATCAAACACAGATTGGTCAATCAAAATGTTTCACGTGGATCTTCACTTTGGTTTTATATCAATTACCTGTGGGAGAGGCCCTACCTTTTCCTGCCAGAGATGCTGAAAGAGGATGGGATGACCATTGTTTCTTCTCAAAGTTCTGGTCTTCAGACCAGAAGAGTCTTTGAAATTAGCCCTTTCCTACAACTGAAATTGTTCTGACAAAACTGGAGGTTTCTAAAGGGTGTGTCTGTGTGAGTTTCTTCAGATAATACTCCCTGAACTCTTCCCTGGGACGGCGGCTGTTAGCTCAAGCTGCCCAGAGGGGACTGTGCACCAAAATGGTCCTTGTTGGTCTCCACAAACACATCCCATCTCCCTCGAGCTGAACCTGGCTGTCAGTCAGAGCCCAACACACCTCAAACACTATTTGCCTTTGGCCCTGGAGGCAAGCAGGGCAGGAGGGAGCAAGAAGGCTGAAGAAGATTCAGTGTGAAGAAAGGGCTGCTGCTGCCCTTCCTTTGGATCATGGAGCAAGACAGTCCTCCCATGGCACCAGCTCCCATGGCTTGCATGCTGGGTGTCGATGACAGACAGACGTCTGCTCCCATCAGCATTAGGCCTAGAGCTCTCCAGTGACTATATGTATTAAATACCCTCTCCAGGCTATTCCATCTGGGCAAAACAGCGGGTGGTGAAGCAAAGCCAACACTGACAATGTTTAAGTTGTATAACGAACCTTTTAGTGTAAACCAGGGCTCTCCTCCTCACCGCCCCTCACTCTGCACATCTCTTCAAAATTGCTTTTGTCAGTCAACCATTGTTTTTTTTTAATATTCATGCTTTTCCCTCTTTGACCTGGTTATCTTGGCACTCAAGGCACAATTGCTTGCCAAGGTAACTAAGTGTAATCCATGGATCAATGCACCATTCCCATGTGTCAAGCTTCAGAGAAAAAAAATAAAAGAGATGTGAGAGAAATTTACTGAATGTGCATTTTAAAATACATATGTTTCAAAATGCTATTTCATTAAACAAAATTACCGCTAGGAAGTGTTGGTGAGAGGAAAGGCAGTTTTTTACCAAGAGGTGAAGGTGCTACCAAAGTATCTTGGGATCGGCTACCATAGTGATTGTGGTGATCTCCTTAAGGAGAGCCTCATGATCCGGGGAGATCTTATAGCAGCCTTCCAATACCTGAAGGGGCTACAAGAAAGCTGAGGAAGGACTTTTCATAAGGGCAGTTAATGACAGAACAGGGAAAATGGGTTTAAGCTGAAAGAGGGGAGGTTTAGATGAGATATTAGGAAGAAGTTCTTCACTGTGAGGGTGGTCAAACACTGGAACAGGTTGCCCAAGGAAGTTGTGGATGCCCCCTCCCTGGAAGTGTTCAAGGCCAGGTTGGATGAGGCTTTGAGCAACCTGGTCTAGTGGAAGGTGTCCCTGCTGATGGCAGGGGGGTTGGAACTGGATGAGCTTTAAGGTCTCTTCCAATCCAAACCATTCTATGATTCTATGAAGATGTTGGCACACTGTTGGCCCAGCAGATAATCCCACCTCAGTGCTGTCATCCATCCCAGCATCCATGGAGCTTGACCTGACTTAGATCCCAGAAGCTGAGGCTGTAGAGGAAGCTGTGTGCTAAAACTGGGCAGAGTACTGGTGCAACATCATGGCATGACAGCGCCCTTTAGCAGGACAAGTCAATCACCAGATTACCTGGCATTTCTGTTGTGGTGTTGAGGCATCATGTTGTGAAGACCCATCATGATACAAGCTCTAGTGGCATTATTTTACCCTGCTGGGTGCAGACAAATAAAGGGAGGTTGAGATCAATAACATGCATCAGAATCAATCCCAAAGAGCTGCCTTGTCCCCAGCCTGTACCTCCTGTTTTGCTAGTCACTAGGGAAGACCAAGGCAGGAAGTCACTCACTCCAGTGGGGAACTGCAGAGGACATCAGCATTTGAGGCTCCCACAGTTTCCCAAAATAATTGTTTTTCTACAAACCAGATCAATATACTGGATAAAACACACAGAATCATAGAACCACAGAATGGTTTGGGTTGGAAGGGACCTTAAAGCACATCCAGTTCCAACCCCCCTGCCAGCAGCAGGGACACCTTCCACTAGACCAGGTTGCTCAAAGCCTCATCCAACCTGGCCTTCAACACTTCCAGGGAGGAGCAGCCACAGCTTCTCTGGCCAACCTGGGACAGTGTCTCACCACCCTCACAGCAAATAATTTCTTCCTCACATCTTATCTCCATCTCCCCTCTCTTAGTTTAAAGCCATATATATTTGTACTTAGGTCAGAAGTGAATTAATACAGTCGGTATTTGAAGAAATGCAAAGAGCAGCCTAGAGAGAAACTCAGGGGAAGACAAGTGACCTTGACTGAGCTTCTTCATGGTTTGCTTCCTTCATTCAAATAGCAGCCATGGATGACCTACCTCGTGCAAGTTGTGGGTTGCATCAGCTCATGGGCTGTCTTACAGCTGCTTACTCCTGTTGAAAGGGCTCCAGGTTGCACTTGGAGGGGATAAATCAGCCACCAGACTGCTTAGTGCATCCTGCAAGGAAATGCTTCCCAATGTCTTATGGCTCCTAAACCTCTGGAGGCTGCAGACAGCCAGAACTTCTTCTGACAGCCCCTACTGCTTGAGGGAGTAGAAGCTCATTCTCACTATGCACGCTTCAGTTCAGTTAAAAAACCAAACAAGCTTACACATAAAAAAAGGCACCTGTCTTTGGGCAAAGTGAGGGTTTAATTTCTTGGTTATAAACTAAGTTACACAAAAATAAAAAAAAAAAACAAGTTAAAACGATGAAATGTTGACTAGTAACCTGCCTCCTACCCATCCCTGTTTCCAGCAGGGTCTGGCAGCTGTAGAAGCACAGGAATCATTTGGAAAACACTTCTTACCTTTTTGAGTCTAAACTCCTTGAAGCTTTACTTACACGCTCAAGCTAGAAAACTATGTCACTATTCCATCTTCCTTTCAGTGATGACTTTTAAAGCTAATTTTGAGGAAGCTGTTGACCTTGTTCCACCCACACCCAATGCAAGAAAAGCCTGCCCTGGGCAGACCTCCTCAGAGCGACCTCCTCCTTCATCGTTCAGCCAAGATGAAACTCTTATTTCTCAATCCTCTCCTGTCTCACACGGAATTGTAGTGCTTGGAAAAGACCTTTAAGATCATCAAGTCCAACCATTAACCTAACACTACCAATTTCACCTCTAAACCATGTCCCTCAGCACCTCATGTACCCACCTTTTAAATCCCACCGGGGAAGGTGACTCCACCACCTCTCTGGGCAGCCTGTTCCAATGCTTGACAACCCTTTCTCCACACACTCTTCCCAATTCTTCTGTCCAACAGGAACATAACACCACAAAACAGGACTGTGGTGATGCTTCTGAGTCCGATGCTGGGATTAAACCTTTCCAGTATCAAGGGTAGCAAAGCACAGCCATAGCCTGCCTGGGGAGGCTGCAGAACTTCTACTGCTCTAGTTTTTATAGAAAAAGTTGAACAATTGTCTGTCAGCAACACCACAGAAATAGCCTGCCTTCCTCTGCCACCTTATCAAACCCACAATCTCTAGGTCACCATTAGCTCTTCATAAAGACCCACACATGACATATTAATATTAATCATGTGGATGACAAAGTTGCCCTTCAGAGTGTTTTTCAAAGCCACCACCATCTCTGCCTTTTCCTGAGTTTCAGGGCTAATCCCATCACATAAACAAGATCTTCTCACTTCACCCTACCAAAGGACTCCAGCCCAGCATGTTCTAAGTAGATTCTCAGAAGTCTAAGTGATGCTCCCAAGGAGTCTGTTGTGTTTTGAACACCAAGACCCAAAATTGTAACAAATAGATTAGTCCAATATAGATTTCTTATCCATTCATCTGCAAAACCACAAAACAATCCAGACCAAAAAAAAAAAATCCTAACCTGAAGAAGTTTGTGAAAATTATCCTAGTTTTCTGCATTTAAATGGACAATGAAAAGAGTCCAGCTTGGTTCAGAAGCTACTAAACTTGGTTTAGAAACTTCACATGGACTTGTATATATGAACATATGTATATATAAAATAAGAGAGTGCTGGGAGGAGATGCAGCACGTGTAACTATAAGAAAAAAGGAAGGGAAGAAGGCCATAGAGCGTGTGTTTCATGTGCATGCGTTTGAACACACGTGCATTCACGCGCATTCGCTCCAGAGAGAGCAAGTTGAAAAGAAAATACAGAAGCCAAGTTTATAAAGGAAAAAAAAAACCCAACAAATCTCACCTTTGGGGAAATGAATGTGTTCCTACGAGTGAAACATTAAGTGCCACACAATCAGGCAGTCCATCGAGAAGGGAGTGGTCACCAAGCAAGTGTTTTAGAAAAGAAAGCCAACAAAAAAGTGATGTGTACATGGAAAAGAAAGAAATTTACCATAAGGCATT
>NW_010321202.1:59913-65695 GCF_000700745.2 Antrostomus carolinensis
CTGCTTCCAGACTCGTGTTAATAAAGCAGCTATTAGGTGGAGACACTGTGGTGATGCCTGAGTTGACATGTTTTGGGGTTTTTTTTGTTTTTATTTCTTGCAAGACCTCAATCAGCATTACTTGAAATGATTATGTGGGTTTTAAAATGGCAAGAAGCAGTAAATTTTAATGGCACGTCTGAATGCTGTTCCATTTAATTTCTTTACGGAACAATATTAAACTTCTAATAAATAAACTGTATCTAAACCAGTCTCCCTCTCTCCCTTTTAGGCACACACACACACACACACATGCCAGTTCCAACAAATATCTTTGATGTTTTTGCCACAGGCTGGGGGAGATAGGGCAGAGGGAAGGGCTGGGGTGGGGTATGGATCAGAGGAGGACAAAGTTCTAGAGGGAAGAAATATGTTTCCTCATTTTCCCCTTCCATATCTTTACTTTTTCTTTCTGTAGGAAAATATAGTTTAGGGAATATTGAATGAAAATCACATCTCTCCCATGGGCCAACACAAATTAATTTTATGCTAATCCTTGCTTATAGTTTAGCAACTAAAAGCCAAGATAAGTTGTGCTTGAGTTATTGTCAACTTGAGGTGTGAGTTCCAGACAGCACACACAGGGGCATAAATAAATCAGGGATTTCACTGCAGGCAGGTGTGTGAGCTGAGAGGTTTCCATTCCCTGTCAGGTCCAGGCATACCTAGATGACTTTCCTTTAATAAATGGCACAGAGACGACAGGCACAAAAGGCATCGTCATGATACTGCCCCCTGTGACATCTTTCATACCTCTGCCTCAGCTCCCACCTATGAGTAAAGTTTTGAGGATAATCCTCCTCTGAAGTCCCATCCTTGTGATATTTCTTTTCCAAATGCTGACAACCCATCTTGTTCCTGATATGCCCCAACCAGCCCCTGGATAAGCAGGGGCTGTCCCTTCCTGACACAAGCTGTAGAAGGAGCAGCACACCGGTGCCTACTTCAGCCCCAGGCATTCCTCCTCCTGCTTCACTTAGAATCACAGAATCATTAAGGTTGGAAAAGACCTCCAAGATCATCAAGTCCAACCATCAACCCAACACCACCATGCCCACTAAACCATGTCCTGAAGTGCCATATCTATGTGGTTTTTGAACATTTACAGGGATGGTGACTCCACCACTTCCCTGGGCAACCTGTTCCAATGCTTGACCAAATGCTTGACTTCTCCCCCATGTTTTGGCTTCCATCATCCCAGTCAGTCCTGTTTCCAGTGTTTTCTGTTGGGAAACTCCTTGGAGCAGGGAGCAGGGCAGTTCAGCTCTGTGCAAGACATTGTGCTGTGCCATGTGCTGTTTCACAGTCCTGCAAATTATTATTCTTTATGAACAGTGGCAGTCTGTCCACAAGAGATCTGGATGTGGATTAAAACCATCTACTTCTTTAAACACAACAAAAAAGAGGTTGTAGAGACTCACCTCTCCAAATATTGTAATCAATCACCAGAGGCTGGAAAATCATAAGAAGCAAGAGGGGAAAAAGGAATTGGAAGAGGGGAAAAAGGAATTGGAAGAGGGGAAAAAGGAATTGGAAGAGGGGAAAAAGGAATTGGAAGAGAAATTTGGATGACAGAAACAAGAATGCCGCCTGCTTGGCTTGCTGGAGTGGGTGGCTACTTGAAAGCTGAAGGCTATAAGTGGGAAATCCTAGATAAACACGAGGGTGTATTTATACCTTCCTCCAAGCTGGCTGACACAGGTGCTCACCAGACACGGGTTACCTGGGTGGGCTGAGCGTGGGGCTGCACTGCTGCGGGGGATGCAGACTGCTGTGAGGAGCTTCGCCAGGACCATCCGCCTCACTCGCTCGCTGTCTTCAAGGTGAGTATTTGAAAGGCGCTGCCAGTCCATCAGGTGCAAACTGTGAGAGCTCATTTGAACCTTGATAGCTCACTTGGGGGAAATAATTCACCTTTTTCTTTGCTTTTTTTTTTTTTTTTTCTTCTAAAAATGATATATTCCCCCCCCATGCCCATAGCCTGATTCTTCACCTGGCCC
This sequence comes from Antrostomus carolinensis, assembly GCF_000700745.2. Classification (NCBI taxonomy): domain Eukaryota; kingdom Metazoa; phylum Chordata; class Aves; order Caprimulgiformes; family Caprimulgidae; genus Antrostomus; species Antrostomus carolinensis. The sequence continues at coordinate 61,953 of NW_010321202.1, forward strand.
TTCCACATCTCTAAGGCTGCTGTGATTAATGCCATAAATTGTGGTAAGTAATAAACAGCAGAGAAACTCTGAGAAGTGAGGGTGACAGAGCACTGGAACTGCTGGTGACAGGCTGCCCAGAGAGGTTGTGGAGTCTCCTTCTCTGGAGATGTTCAAAACCTGCCTGGACGCTTTCCTGTGCAACTTGCTGTAGGTGAACCTGCTTTGGCAGGGGATGTTGGACTAGATGGTCCCCAGAGGTCCCTTCCAAACCCCACCATTCTGTGATTCTGTGAAGTGGGAGGCCAATTTCTCCACCAAGGTCGAAGCCTCAAAGTTTTGGGTCTTTTTGCTGCCCTGGTGGCATTTGCTTGCAGCTCGAGTTGCAGAGGGGTTTTGCATGTATGGCAGCATCCCCCAGCTCCTGTGCTTCCCTGCCAGGCCTGGCTGTCACTGGGGAATGAAGCTGTCACTGCAGGAAAAGCCTTTGACTGTTCTTGTTGGCACCCTGGGGGTGCTCCACGCTTACCAGCCTCCCATCGCACTATGGCGAGCCAGGCTTTTTTTTCACTCTGCGTGTGTTCAGCACAGAGAAAAATGTTTCCACTTACTTTTCCCCCTCCTCTCTTTGGAATATGAGGCACACACTTGTCATGCTTAAAGGAGTGGATTTATAGTTGACTCTGTCTCTTATCTCCCCACAGAGCTCACTGGAACTGCTCTCCAGATGGGACAGTATTACAAGCTTCATCATATGAAGCCCAGTTCAGCCTACAGCCCAGATGTTCTTTGTTCCCAGAAATATTCCTTCCCAACAGTAAGTAAAAGGGAGGTGGTGGTGGTATGCAATCTCCACTCCTTCTGTTTGCATTGCTTGTTTATGGGTTACACACCCCAGCCCCAGAGAGCGCAGTCACCTCTCTGAAAGCCATAGATCAAGTCCAATGCCGACTACGGGCCCTGGGCACTGCAATGCTGAGGTGTGTGTGGGAGATGGGAAAGGATCCAGTGAGTCCTTGTCCTGGTTTTGCTGGGTCCTCTGAAGCCACTACAGTCCCACATCGGCTCAGCTACCTTCGTAGACCATGCTTTATGTGAAGAATGTCTTCCCTTTTCAAGCAGCAGATGTGGGTTTGTCTTGATCCAAGGCCAAAGTGAGGGTGAAAACAAAGCTCACTTCACCCAGTTTTCAGAGGGGAAAATGCATCATCTCTCCAATGAGAGGTTTTGGGGAGGAAAACCACAGCTCTCAAATCCACCGACGGTCACAGCGTGAACGCAATCCTGCTGGCAGGATGGCCATAACCACCCATGCGGTTGCCACAGCATCTCCCAGATGTGCTCTGCACAGGGTTGGGGAACATACTGATAAAAACATCAGTGCCCTCTCTTGAGTGAAGTCTCCTGCTCATGGAAGCTGGTTTCCACACTGGTGATCCTCTGGCTGGACCTGGGGAGCTCATTGCAGAGGATGTGGAGTGGTGGGTGGGCAGGAAGGATGCTGGGTGCCAGCAGGATGGCCTGGCTTGGCCGCCTGCATGGTCCCAGCTCAGGCATGGCTGCTGATGGCACATTGGGGCCAGGCTGCCCTGAGAAGCTCCCCAGAGAGCTCGCCTGGCCTCATCACGCTGTGTCCAGAGCGGGCAGGCACGTCCTGAGGCAGCGGGATCGGTCCCTGGAGAAAGGCTTCATATTTATGCAGCTTTCCCCGTGCCCTGAACTTTGCCTGTGTCTCTGGCAAAAGGGCAGCTACCCCAGGTCAGAGCACTGCCTCGAGCCAGAGCGGGGAATCGGCTTTCAATTTCAGCAGCGACTTTCCTTCCCTTTTTTCTCTTATCCCTCCAGCCATCACAGAATAATTCCCATCCCTATTAGTTTACCCCCCTCCCCCTTCCTTTCCCTTCCCCTTTGAAATCCTCCCGCCTGTCCCCGGGGGACGGGGCAGGGGGAGGCGGGGGGCGGCGGGAGAATTCCTCTAGATATTACACAAAAGCCTCATGTATCCCCAGTGTCAACCCCAGAGGGCGGCTGAGTAATTTAATTAAGGCGAAGGGGCTTTTGTTTTACTTGCTTTCTTTTTTTTTTTTTTTTTTTTTTTTCTCAAGTTTTAAGACAAAAAAGAAAAAAAAAAAAAAAAAAAGAGGGAGAGAAATGTTAGCCCTCAGAGGAGGCGCAGCCATGCGAGATTTCCCGTCTCTGCTCAGTCTCTTGCTGAGGAAAGACCATGGGTCTGTCAGCCGGAGTGCGCGGGGCTCCCCGGACTTGGATGGCTCCCCGGACTTGGATGGCTCCCCTCCTGCAGCGGTGATTTAAGGGACTGGCATATTCCAAGAATTAGCGTGTGTTCTTCTGCAGACAAACACATTCACGCTGTTCCCTCTGTCTACCCCACCCGGCTCTTTGTCCTCTTCGCTGTCTGTCCCTTCGCGCCTGTGTCTCACCCTCTCCCGCTGACCTTTCCCGCCTCTTCCTTCTCCCATTCCCACCGCCTGTCCCCTCTCTCCCTCCTTTCCTCCTCTCCCTTTCCCTGTGCTCTCGGCATACTTGCTTCCTCCTCTCTCTTCCCTCAGCCTCCACCTTGCTTCTCCCCCCTGCTCTTGATGAAGAGGGAGCTTAATTCTTTTTTTGCCAATAAAGAATATCTTCATTCCTCAGCTTGATGTTTATTAATTGCAGATTTATCACACGGCTGATGGAAGGCATCCACGGTGGGGTAAACTCAAATGTAGGAGAAAGTGATGCCTCCTTTCAAGCATCACCACGGGCAAACCATCAGCCCACCCTCATCTTTTTGTTTCTCATCTGGGGAAAAAGAAATGGTGGCATCCAGGGTGGATTCAGCTTCTTCACCAGGACTAGGGGACATTTTGTTCAAACCTGGGCAGCGGTGGTACCCGCTGACAGGCTCCATCCAGTGCTCTGTGCCCCTTCTGAGGCCATTTCTAATGCTGGGCCCTCAGTTTTGGCCCATGTTCTCAGCGGGCTGAAGGGTGAGGATGGAGGCTCACAGGGGAATGGAGCAGCTCTTCTGCCATCCCAAAGCAGCCCTGAGGAGGACACATTCCCCTCCTCCAGTGCTGATTTAATGCTCAGCTCCTGGGCCATGGTTGCTCCCGGAGCCAAAACTGGAGCCCAGAAACCCTTGTGCAGTGGAAGCGTGTGCCTCATTTCTCTCCTCAGCGTGGCCTTGAGGGGAAGGCCCTTTAATCTCACGGGGCACCATCTTGCTTGGAGGAGAAGGACTCTCCTTTCTGGGGCTGGGATGGCCACAGGGTCTTCCATAAGGCTTCGTGTTCCTGACCCCGACTCCTGTTCGGTTTATGAGCTGAACAGGCCGGTTTGTTCATGGGATCCCCCTGTGCTGCTGCCCAGGCCTAACACTTACACATGTACCTCAGCCCAGGCACAGGGATCAGCCCGAGCGCCTGGCACTGGGGACATGGCTCTGGGGACATGGCTCTGGGGACACGGCTCTGGGGACATGGCTCTGGGGACATGGCTCTGGGGACATGGCTCTGGGGACACGGCTCTGGGGACACGCCCTGTACCACCGCAGCCAGCTACAGATTCCTCACCGCCTCTCAAGGGGATGTTTCCCCCCACCGAGGTGGCAAAGACAATTTTGGGGCTGTCCCTGTGTGAGCAGAGGCCCCGATCGCTCACCCTCAGGGCTGCAATGGTTGCCTCTGAGGGAGTGACAGCAAAAGCCCTTGGGTTGGGTTTGGGTGCCCACACATGCCTCTCCCCTCATGGCTTATGGCTCC
>NW_010321202.1:65725-65951 GCF_000700745.2 Antrostomus carolinensis
CCTGCCCGCCCTCACTCAGGGCCTCCAGCTTTCCCCTTTCTGCCATCCCAAAGCACACAGCTAAACCTTCGCCATCCTCACAGCTTGCAGGGGGGTGTGAGGGGGTGTTTATTGTGTGGTTCACAATCTCCTGGAACTGTTTTCCCTCCCGCTTCCCCCCACTCTCCTTCCTGAGGAGCCATTGTCATTAGCTGGGATGGAGCTGGGCTTCTTTTTAGCAGCTAGA